>NC_046362.1:30206557-30506557 GCF_011125445.2 Fundulus heteroclitus | reverse complement strand
AAAAAGTCTGACATCAGTCCCTTAGCAAATGATATGGATGACATGTGTGTTGCATTAATTAATCACTAAATGCTCCCTCAATGATACCCTCATGCCCGCAGTAAATTCTGTGCAATAATTTTAAGCCTCTATTTATAGAACTGTGCAATCTCACATTCCCTGAGAAATTAGAGTGTGCAAATACGCATTGTGAATGTAACACGTAACAGACCACAAACCTCTTTGCAGGAGGTGATAGCGCTTACAGGTTTTTAGAAAGAAGCTATTTTTAAATCTATTAGTTTTTGATTTAATGTTTCTGAAGCGTTTACCTGATGGATAAACGACACAGGTTCCTAGTTCTTGATCTGTTGCCCCAGCAACCTAGTCTCAGATGAAAGCAAAGTTTTTCAGATGAAGCAATAGAAATTATTCGATGAAAAGTCCAGGTCACGGTGTACTACTGTTTTAAAAGAAGGTGATATTTAGAAAATGCAGTATTAGAAGGTGATATTTAGAAAATGCAGTATTTACTGAGGCAGTAGTTGTCATAATCGTTTAAAAGAACATTTATATAGGTGCAGCTATAAGTAGCCTGACAACGTCTTAGAGCAAGATGGTCCAGGATGCAAAACCCTGTAAAGGCCTTTCTGCAAAGTTTCCATGTTTTCTCTGAGTTAATGCCTGGATTCTCAAATGAATACTCCAGCCTCCTCCCTTGATTGCTTTCTGGGGGATGACAAGGGTTCCCAGGTCTGAAGGGATATATTTAGTCTGGCCAGAGAGTTCTGGGTCTGCTCCAGGGTCTCCCCTCTGTGGGACATCCCTGGAAAACCCCCAAAGGGAAGCCACCTAGGATGCCCCTGATCAAATACCTGCTTCAAAGATTTTTGGCATGGTAACTTGGTTTATTTACCCAATCTAACATAGTTAATGGGGAACAAACACAAAGTGTAAACAAAATTCGTATTATAATAGGCAGAATCTCTTTGGCACATTTTTTTTTAAGATTTCAGTTTTTATGATTTGATTTCCTTAAATGCACTTGCTCCTCAAACATGTTCTTGTAAATCCAAAGTGCATCATTTTAGCAACAATTGCGGCATCTAGTGGTTCTGACATTTTTTATAACAAAAATTAAAATGATAGTCGTCCTTCAGAGGCAATTACACATCGATGAAGGTATTAAATTTATGAATAAAAATGTTATATTTTTCTCTTTTTAATCTGACCATGAACTGCATTTTTTTTTACGTGCTTCCTATAAAAACTGTCGCTCCATTCACAGATTTTATCGCAAACAGGCAGAAGTTCACCTTTACGTGGTGTACTTGAAAGCACCACGAGCAGTGGAGAGGCGGGCTCTTTGATGTGAAGCTGTCGGCGGAGCTTCTGTGTAACTTCTTCTCGAAGGTAATACATATTAAAAAATAGTTTTATATCGTCGTTACTTTAGTTTTCGCACGTATAAATCGTAGAATTAGGTAAAAGAAGCATTTGAGCGCTAAAACTAAACACTAATGACGTAATGAGGGCGCTAACTTAAAGCCTCGTTGGCTTCAGTCGGTGCGTTTGCTAAATCAGTAAGGTCCTTTTTAAATCTTGTGAATGCCACAACCGTAAATAGCGTTATCGTAATAGTAATAATAAAAAAGATAATCTGCTGAGACAATTTGAGATGCTAAGATATTGGTCTGTTTGTCATATTTGGAACAGGTTGCAGTGTGAAATTCACTTCCACCAAAATTACCACCAGCTCCAAGTGCCATTAAGAACAAAAGAAAGTCCATTCATGCCTGACTTCTGCTTTGCTCTCAAAAAGCCAGGCTTCACTGTAATATTATAATCTTTTATCTTGATCAACGCAGGTGCATCTCAGTCATATTCTAGTTCAATAGAACTTAAAATGTTCAATGGGAACATTTTAAGAAGTAATATATTTATAAGTAATATATTTTAATCTTCTAAGATTTAAGCTTTTCTTCTATTTCTCACCCTTTCAGCCTGAAAAAAAGGAAAGTGCCTGCAGTGCACTCAAAGCAAAACAATTTTTTAAAATTCTACTGCTGTTTATAATTGACCTTTCTGAAGACAGTTTAAATTTTATGTTGTTACTTTTTTATACACAGCTTGAAGAGCTTTTAAATTACCAGTTAGCAGCCTAATAAGCTCCTTTGGCATGAATTATTGCAATATTGAAACACCTCAATATTCTACACTGTTAGTTGAGGGTCCGTCTTACAAAGCCGGATCTACAGCTGCTGCTGGATCAGCCTAAACTATCAGCATGAACTATAAGGAGATTGAAGCTAGAGCTTGATCCTGGATATATCCAAGTTTGATAATATTTAGGATTTCATTTTAAAGTGGGAAATTAGCTTTCCATTGAATCTACAACGATAAAAATAATTTTCTAAGCAGTTATTACTGTTTAACAGCAACATTTTAAGTTTGGTTTGACTATGAATAACTATTAATCGGTGCCAAAAGCAATTGTTAACAAAGTTAGTAATGTTAGGGCACTGCCTGATTAGGGATCAGCAGGGGTTAATAACCAAACAGCTCCCGATCTCTGTAGGTTATTATTTCACGAATACCTGCCTGACGAGTTGTGGTATTATTGAACAACAGCTCAAGGAGTGAATTTGTGCACTGCTCTCAAACAGCAAGAATTGCAAATATATACAAAATAGAGACAATTTCTTTCAAAAATACAAGAATTTATTAATTTAATATTTCAACTTCCAGCTAAAATACTTTAGTCCGGAAACTGACCTTCAACTAAACTACTAAATAAAATTTAAAACGACGATCGACAGGAATAAAAGAAAAACTGACGTCACCGTTCACTGTGTTTATGTATGTTTAAGAACCAAGGTTTGTTTTAAGATAGTTGGGATTAAGGTCAAATTAATTAAAAACAACAATTTCTGAAGAGTGGCAAAGACGAAGAACCCTCCAGCCACAGTTTTGCAGCTCTGTGACGTCCAGGAGATTCCAGCTGTGACTCCTCCTTCCTGGGAGCTGTGCAGGAAAATGGGGTTCATGTTGTGGCGAACGGGCCTAAACCGGACTTTAGCTCAGCTTTTCTGTAAAACATTCCACACCTCATTTCAGGTGGCTGTCAGGTGTGAGCCACCTGAACTGTCAAAGCCTGTTCGCTGTTGCGATAACCCAGATAACTATTAATATGCTTCCGATTGGTAAAGTTATCAGACAGCAGGGGATTCATTTCCACTGTTAAGCTAATGACGCTCAGCTATATTTGTCCATAAATCCTGACGAATCCAATCAATTACTTCGACTACAGGCATGATGACATCAAAACCTGGGTGACTTTAAATTTCTTGTTTTTAAATTCTGGCAAGACAGACGTTTTTTGTTTAGGGTTGTCAAACTTAGTCCTTTTTGGTCGTCCTTTTTTGAAGTCATCTCTAATGCTTCTGATGTCTCACTTTCTCCCTTGGTTGTTGTTTTTTTACGGAGGGTCATTACCTTTTCCTCATTACTGAATAGACCAGGGGTCACCAACGCTACCAGGTAGCTCCCCCATGTGGTGACCTTAAAAAAAGTACCACAACCCTCCAGTGAGCTGCATCAAAGGTGTTATTTTATTCAGTTGCTCCTCCTTTTCAATCATACCTGTATTTACATAGATTTAAAAATGACAAAAGCATTAAAAACATCTTTAAATTACGTAAAATCAAGGTGAGCTTGGATGTCTGCCTGTGATAAGCTTGTCATGTCAACCTGAGATTTAGTAGGTTTGTTGTTTTATTTTAGTTGTTTTTTTTGATGATTTTCTTCCAAGGTTGTTGTTAAAAAAAAAAAAAAAAAGCTAATATGGTTGTTCTATATAATAATAATTGGTAATTAAAAATAAAGTGTTCAAAAAAGACCCTTTGAAACATAAAGTCGGTCTGTGACTTTAAAAGAAAATGCAAAAAAGAGAAAGAAAAGTACAACATTTTAGTTTCTTTTAGGTGTATTTAAATTAGTGCGTGTGTCTTTTTTTTGTTTAAGGCGCGCCATGAGTGACTATGAGGATTTCCTCATTGAACATTGGGCTTCACTGGCAAAAAAGAAAGCGAAGAAAGACTCAAAGAAGGCCAAAAAAGATGGAAAGCATAAGAAGAGCAGACCCAAGGAGACGGACGAGGGCGCCCAGAAGAAAAAGAAAAACTCCAAATTCCAAGAAGTGATGACGGAAAAGAAGAAAGAAAAGAAGAAGGGAAAAGACAAGGACAAGAAGAAAGAGAAGAAGAAAAAGAAAAACAAGTTGGCTTTGAATCTCGACGGTGATTTGGCGTTCGCAGAAAACGGGAAGCTGAACTCCTTCCCTGAAACGTCTGCGAAGGAAGCCAAGAGAAAAAAGATGGTGGCGTTCGCTCCCTTGCCTTCCCACGCACACGTCTTCGCCTCGTCCACGTCGGAAGAACGCAAAGCTCCCGGGGAAGACGAGAGCCGCTCCCAGTGGGGGGCAAGGAGCCAGGTCCAACCCCCTGACAGCGACTCTCAGCACAACAGCGATGACGTGAACAGCCAGGACCTGTTCATCACCCAGAAGACGTTCAGAGCGTCGCCCTCTGACGCCTCCGGCAGCGAAGCCGGCGACAGAGCGCTTTCTGAGTCCCCTCGTTTGTTCACGCAGCGAGACAGGGGCCAGCCCCCCACAGCGGGGGAGACGAAGACAAGTGGTGGGGCGTCAGATAGAGGACGAGGCGGAGCGCCGCAGCAGGGTCTGCGGGAAATAAAAACGGAGCCAGAGGAAGAAATTCACCAGTTTCTAAAACGCTCCTCCCAGACACACCAGGCAGCAGAGAGCAAAGGGCCTGAACACGGCGGGCGTCGTTTCTTGGATCTCCCGCTGGTTATAAGCCCCACCCAGGAACCCGATGCTATCCGGCGACGCCCCCCGTACCGCCCGTACACTGCTGAGCCGGCCAGGCTTCCTGCTTCAGCAAACGCCGCGACTCAGACGGAAAACTTCTTCACGGCGGAGCTCTCCTCCTGTCTCAGCTTCTGCCGGAAGAAAAGAGCGGCTCCGCTGGGCCAGGACGACAAACCTCTGGATCTGAGCCTGCCGCGGAGGGCGAGGGAAGGCCTCTGCGTGTCCGTGAAGAAGCCTGAGGAGGAGGCGGCGGAGTGCCGCGAGCAGACGGCACCGCAGGCGAAGCGTGCCGCCATTAAGGAGGAACCTTCAGGCCACGTTGAGACCACACCCAGCCCTCCGTCAGAGGCTGACACCAAGTCGACCAACACCACGACCTCCAGCGAGGACGACCACCACTGCCACGCCGGGAAGCGAGACCTGACCCAGGTGAGTCCAGTCGGATTGTTAAGAACTCTGTTTATGTCAGTAACTTATAGGGATGGGTACCTTTCACACGATACCGATACTATACCGATACGATACATATACTATAGCGATGCGATGCCGATACAATACCGATACTAAACCGATACGATGCCGATACGATGCCGATACGATACCGATACTAAACCGATACGATGCCGATACGATGCCGATACGATACCGATACAATATCCGGTGCCTGGGAGTCGATACAAGTACTTTACGGTACCTATTTTCGGTACTTTTTCTGTGTGTATGTAGTAATAAATGTTATTTTGTAAATAAAATCTCTACATTTTTTTCAACTTAACATAATTATTTCTCAATGTATAAACTTGTTTGGATCTTAAAATTAACCCTATTCAATTATTTATGAATTGTAAAACATTGCCTGAATCCACAGCACTTAAAACTAATTTTTACCAAAACAGTTATCAGAGGCACTGGGTGAACGAGGTGACTGAACCTGTGTGCGAATCAAATTCAAGGAATTATTTTAGCGCAAAGGTTTCAGAGAAGAAAAAAATACTAAATTAAAAATATTATGTTTTATCCAACCTGTCCGGGGTGAGCCCCGCCTCTCGCCCATTGACAGCAGGAGATAGGCACCAGCGCCCCTCACGACCCCAACAGGAATAAAGCATGTAGGAAAATGGATAGATGGATATTTTATCCAGCTTTGTAAATCAGAGCGGCATAGGTTTGCAACCAGAGAACAGAGGCTCTGCTGTGCGCTCTTTGCTCTGACTACAGGCGGGTTTAAAGACAAGGCAGCAGCTGTCAGAGAAGTGAAGCAGCTCACAGCAGCACTGGCCGCTCTCCCAAGACAATAACTCCACAACGATCATAACTTTTACGGGAAGTCACCAATAACAGAAGAAAGTCCGCTAGTCGCTTTTTTGGATTTGGCGAGGTCAGAAAGGCTCACCTTGGCTGCTCCAAATCAGCTGTGCGTCATTGATGTCAAATAGGTAAATTTTTGTGTTGTAAAACTATCCTTACTAGTGACCAAGGCTGGTTTAGGTCTTAACCGACCGACTTGCTTTAATTTGGGGCGAACAGTTTTAAACCTTAAAACGATCGATCGGGTGTTTGAACAGGACAACGATCCTAAACACACATCACAGCAAAAAGGGAAGTAATCGTAAGTAAATATGTTCTTGAAGTGAGTGTGTTTGTCCTTGATGTGAGCAGGTAAGTTTAAATGATCTGCCAATAGAATATTTTTGCACTTAAAATAGGAACAACTCATCTCCATCGCCTTATTTCAAGTGCAGTATATCTACTTATCTTATTTTAAGGGTCAAAATACTCTTTCTATTGGCAGATAAGCTTATTTACCTGCTGAAATCAAGGAGAAATACACTAATTTCAAGAAAATTATACTTACTTTTAGTTCCCTTTTTGCAAGACGTCCAAGTCAACTTTGGAACGCATCATGGAAGTTAACACTAAGCTCCAAACTCAAGCCCATTGAAAACTTTTGGACTTTGTTTAAAACCCAGATCTATCCCAAATAAGCCACCACACTTTAAATTGACTCTACTCATTTTTGTTTTTAAAAAAAACCCAAACAACTTTGAATTTGTTTCCTTTCTAACCATTAAAAAAAAAGAATGGTCCCAGTGCCCAAGCCACAGATAACCCCAGGCTTGAGAGGACTGTGAAGCAAAGCCATTCACGTGAACTGTGACTGGAGTCGGTGCTTCCCGAGGCACCGCACACTAACATATCCGTTATTTCTTTGGTGCTAGAAGGCTGGGGAAAAGGAGCCAAATAACTTTATTATATTGACTGATTCAAAGTCGTCTTCTTCAGATGAAAGCGACGTTTCACCTGGAAATCAAGGACTGGAGAATTATCGGAGTGTGACGTTTCCACAGTCAGCAGGTATTAGGGAAGCCCTGTCACCTGCTGCCGTTGGTCCCACCCTGTTCGATCAAGCCACCGTCTTCTGATAAACTTTAGAGCACTTCATCCTTCTCTTGGCTGACGAGCTTCGTGAAAATGCCGATTTCATTTTCCAACAAGACTTAATACCCGTTTATACGGCCAGAAGTACGAATAGCTGCTGCAGTGGCCATGGTATCATTATGCTTCACTGGCCGGAGATCTGGCCTGATCCTAAACCCCCACGGAGAATCTGTTGAGTTTTGTCAAGAGGAAGATGGGAGACACCGGAGTCATCAAAGGAGAGAAGAGCGCTGCTAAACACCTCTGGCTTCCTTAGCGGCTCAGCAGTCCCTCACACTGATCCCCTCCATGCAATGACACAGTAATCCTTCCAAAAGGAGATCAGACCAAATATGGATTCCCTACAACACAGGTTCCCAAAGTGCAATGTCAGAGAATATCCTAGTTTTAATACAGCAAATTTATGCCTCTAATCCTGGAAAATGATGTGTTTTGTTTCTCTAATATTTACAACTGTTCAACATCAGAGAACAAACAATGTCCAAGTTTCTTTGTGGAAACGTACTCCTATGTCGCCGACAATTTATTTTCTTTAATCCACGATGGCCGTGATATATTTTTTTTATTACGAGAAAGTGCTTAAAAAATAAATAAATCATATATTAAAGTCATATTACCAGAACACAGTCATGATATTACAAGAATAAAGTCACACAATCATTTCAAAGTCCTGATTCCAATAATCATTTAATGCTGATGTACTTAAAATATTTAGTATTTAGTGAAAGCTATATCCAGGTGTACCCTTTGCAAGATGCTTAACATTCCTCATTATAACACAGGGGAAGACTATATTATTTATTTTTTGTTAAGACTTCTCCTAAAATTACTAAAGACGACTGTGATCGTCTCTTTGAGGGCAGCAGGCTGTAAAGTTTAGGAACCCTTGGCCTTTTCCGCATATCAACATACTTCTAGTGTACCGGCATTTCTATGTTTAAAAATATACTGTGTAACATTCATATTATCTTCAGTTTGTGTTTTCATGGGCTGTAAGCCACAACCAACAGTTTCCATGTTTCAAGTCTGCCAATAGTTAATCAGGATGGCGTTGTTAGACAGGTAGAGGTCTGAATGTATGTTTTAACACAAGCTGAGCTCGTTTCCTTCTTCTCGGGCTGCAGGTCAGAGCCGTTCAGCTGAGACTGAACAAACCCTTCTTCTTCAAGACGAAAGGAGGGGAGCGGTCCCCCCGTCCAGATTCGCCGCTGATGAAGCTCTCTCAGGGCAGAGACGGTAAAACCAAGACGTGCCGTTCAGGAAGGAGGTGAATGAATCCCAGCCTGCACGCTCGTCACCAGATGTCTTCCAAATTCTGGAACATGCAATGATAAGTAATAACTTAGCCTGTATTATAGTTCTAACTTGCTTAAGAAGGATAAAAACAGTTGCCATCTGCAGTTCTAAACCTAATCTTTGGATGACTTTCCACATTACATTTTCTACAACTGTTTTATGAGCCTCGTTTAAAAACTCCACTGACATATCAATTTTTATATTTGACAAGAGTGTAAAACTTTCATCAAATTGTAGTTTATTGGATTTGTTGTGCAAGACTTTTGCCTTTCATCAATTAAAGTCAATTTAAGCTAAAGACCAAGGTTCAGTTTCTTTTATTATAAAAGAAGAAGAAGCAGCAAGCTCCTTAAGAGCGTTCAGCACTGAAGTTTATTTATTTAACCCCTCTATAAGCACATATACAAGCTTTGGATGGTTTACACAGGTCTCCATTTTTACTCCAGTCTGTTTGGTAGACAGTGACATAGTGGGACTGGTACAGGGGGAAATATTTCTACATGCCGTTCAAACATTAAAGCAAGAACAGTCTTGCGTGTTGCTCCGTCTTGGCAGATTTTTGACAGCTCAGCGTCCTTGGCGACGAGATTTCAGCAAAGCTAAAAATATGCAGCAAGCTAAAAAAAAAATATCCAAGTTACATCAGAAAAGTCTTCCTTCTGGAACGGCCTAGTTGTGCCTAAACAGCTTGATCCCCATCCAGCTCCAGAGGTGGAAGAAGACATAGACGGGGATGGTCACCGGCAGCAGCAGGCTGTAGAAACACAGGCTGTTGCTGCTGGTGCAGCCCTGAGGGAAGTTCTCATCCACGGCTGCAGAGTAGAACAAACCGAACAGAGACACGATGGGGACCAGTCCCACCATCACGGACAGGGAGAACATCCTGGCAGTTCTACGGCAGTCAGCTGACGGACGGGTTTCAGTGGGAGTTCGGTGCAGAAGAAGTCTTTAGGTCTTCTACTGGGCTGGCGAGCTCGGTGTCTGCGCGTCTGTCTGCAGCAGCCTGGCGTCCTGCGGGATCATGTTAGGAATGCCGTCAACGATGGGGTAAGCGATGCCGAGCTCCTCGTTGATCAGCTCGTTGGTGTCGGCGTCATACCTGGGGACGGACAAGACACGTTATTCTGCCATGAGCGTGCGCCAGATAGGAGCCTGAGTCTCAGCTTTTCCGCTTTTTTTAATAAACGCGTTCCAAATTTATGCTCCGATTTTATGTCCCTACCAATCGGCCAGTTTCCTACCGCAAGAAATGCAACAGAAATACTTCATATAGCCTCACATAACCTGGATAAAGGCACGGGTTCAAGTCGCTTCATGCGTTTGCAGGATGGGTTCAGGTAAAACAAAAAAAGAAAAGACTAAAGGATTTTTGAGCTTGACGCAAGCTGTCATTTTCTATATTTTCCAAAAATGTAGACAAGTTTTCTGTATTTTTGTTTCTGTCCATAGTTGACTTGTATGGGCTATCTGAGCCCCAGGTAAGGTGGCGGAAAGGTCAAAAACGTATTTCTGAACTCCCACTAATGGGGTGAAAACTTTTTTTAATTTAATTTAATTTTTTTTTTTTTTTTACAGGCAACAAAGATTTCCAATCCAATCAGGTGTGTTTAGTGCAGATTACTTCCGTCTACGACCAATCTGAGGTAGCCTCGGAATAACAAACATATTAAAGTTGTTATTTATGAGTTTTAACCTTGCATATTAATGTCGTTGCACTTTTTTACACTGATGTTTATTCTTGCTTTGACGATCTAATCTGTAGCACTTCGACATTCGTCTTAAATGCAAAGTGCATTACAAATAAAATTTATTATCAAAGTTTTCAAAAATTAAATAGGAGGTGACGCTAACCGCAAACTGCGTTTATTGAATGAGCGCAAACATCGGATAAAACCTTTCACCAAATGCAAGTTGGATGCTGACGTCAATTTCATTTTTTAATTAATCCCAGTTTTAATCTCAAGACCTTCTTTTCACCCCTCAACACGCCCGACACCTGGCTGTCGTCCGCTTACCTCAGCGGCTTCTTGGACAGCGGACAGACCAGTACTTCCAGCAGGGAGGGGTCGAAAGGCGGCGGCACGTCGTCCTTCACCTCCGCGAAGCTCCTCACCGACACTCGGCCGCAGGCTGTCAGCGTCTGGACGGACGGAGCGCGATTCGCATGACGGCGGAGACGAATTGTTTGTGACGCCAACCTGCTCAAAACATTCTTCAACATGACCGACACCCAAAGGATTAGGGATCCTCTCCAACAGGAAGCGTCAGTTTCAGTCCGTCTGGAATACAAGTCCGACGAGCAACCTGTAAGCGGCTCTAAAAGGTTCCGCTGGAAAACGGCGTAGATAAAAACGACCAAAATCACCGTAAACGCGTCTATATTATCGTTGTTGTTTAACCGTATGTTTTTTTTTTTACGGTAAAAGAAATAAAAGTACGATAAATTATGTTACTCATATTAAACTTGTTTCCACATTTCTCCACATGATGGCAGTGTCTATCCATTATTTTCGCTAATTTAATCTTGCTTCTCTGTTTTACAATTGACTGGAAGTGGGGCTTAATTATGTAAAAAGCATTTGAACTACACCAACGACATATCTATCGACATTTCTCAGTGTTTTATAAATATATTTAATCCCTTCTGAGACGTCTGCCGCTCACGTCTCATAGTTGCATTTTGTTTCATGAAAAACAATAACCCGAGTCACATCTGTTGTATTGAAGAAACTATTGTACAAGTAAAGTTTGTGGACTTTTACAGCAGCTGACATTTATATTCTAGTTTTATTGAAGCCCCATAGACCTTGTGAAATGATTTCCCAGCAGGTTAAATCTATACAATATTAAATATTGTCAGTGACTCTGCTGCCAGCAGCAGCAGAATGCGTTTTCCAATCCATACGGCTGAAGATATTGCTCTGAGACTTTCCTGGAAGGGCTCCAACTTGTTTTAAAACCGCTTCCAGCTGTAATATATCCTGTCACCGGGTACCTGACAGACCTGCTAATGCAGGTTTTTTCCCCCCCCTTTTCCCAGTCGCCATGGGATGTCTTGAAAACACAGGCGTCGAACAACTGTACACCTTTATTCTCTTTTTTTTTGATGGGGACCTGTTTACTCATGGGGTATCCATCAACTCTGACAGTTCTGTGGAACACTGTGGTTAAGATAACACTAAAAGCATTCAATACGACTCCTGGTACAGATAGGTCAGAAGTCCTTCCCTTTTTCAACGACTTAAACAACATAAAACCTTAGAATAACAATTCTGAAAGCATTGTTTGCTTCATTAGAAGAAAGATCAATTGAATATAGAATTATTCAAACACTTGACGAATTATATTTTATATGAACTACTTTTTCTGCATTTATCAATTGAAGTTTATGATTGGATGCAGAATGTTAGTTGAAAAATCTACATATATGTTGCAGATTTTAGAAACAGGCAGATTTGGTCCCAGATTCTAAAGAATCAAACCTTTCTCCATTCTTCTTGGCAAACCCTCTAGCTGAGCCAGTCTGAGTCGCAAGGAGCTGCTTCCATTACATTTCACATTTTCTGTTGTGACAATTTTTTTGTCTCAACAGAGGCCACAAAGTTTCAATTTGGTCTCATTAAGATCTTCTTGGATAGGTTTGCCTAATCCCCAGCATTGTTTTGAGGATTTTCCTTCAACAATGGCTTTCTCCTTGTCACTCTTCCATTACTGGATATGTGCAGTGCATGGCCAGTAGCTGTTCTGTCAACAGGTTTTATCACCTGAGCTCAGGATCTTTGCAGATCTTCCAGAGTTACAATGGGAGTCTTAGTTGCTTCTCAGTACCTGGGCTTTCAGTTTGGATGAACAGCCATGGTGCATTTTACCAGTGTTCCATAAAATACTCAATACTAATTTTTCTTTACTGTTTTACTTAATTCAGTTTTAAACTTCTCCACAAATTTATCCATGACCTATCTTCAGGGTTGCTGGGTCAGAAAAGCTGCTTTCATGTTGAGTTTAAATCCAACAGGTGGCCTCCGTCAAGTATATTGTTTTTACTTCAAAAGGCAGTTGGTTTCACAAGTTTTTATTTAAGGGTGTCAGGGTTAAGGGATGCCATTCATTCACATGACATACTTTTCAGGTTCTGAAAATCATGTTTTATTTTCCATCACATTAAATCCCAGTAAAATAAACTGAGGTTTTGTAGAAGCATTGCAGTCACAACTGAGACAAGAGCAATGAAACAAAGGCTTTTGGAGCAAAGCATCTACATGTTTATGTAAATATTCTTTTAAATAATGAATCATGCATTTTTCCCCCCTCTCTTCCTACCTCATTCCCATATTGTGAGTTAATAACTCAGAAATCAAATAAAAAAAACTCTAAAGTCTTTAGAGTGCTCAGTCCCTGTGAAGCAGAGCAGCAACCATTACCAAGTGATGTTATAAGTTGGGGCGTATGCCCAATACAAGAAATGCAAGAAATATGGTTCTTGCATTTCAAGACCTTTACCCAAACATAGTGTCATACTAGAGCCTGCTGCAGACTAATTATGTGATTCACAAAGGGTTCTTTGATGTTTTTTTGTTTGTTGTGAAAGTTAAATAACACAAAGCACATTTAATGGCGCTCCAGAACATAACATTGCGCTTGTTATCGAGTGATCATCTTCCAGCTGGAAGGTTTGGGGTTTGATCACCATTTGTTCATCCGGACTGCAAGCACAAAGGAATGACAGAGTGAGCGAGGTAAAATAGTTAAAGAGGCTCTGTGGAGAACAAAGGATTTGAAATGGCTCCCTTACATCGTCATATTCTGCCTCCCAGGAGGCAGACTTTCATTCAATCTTTTAAAGTGGTATTGATCAATATCCCTGCCGACTAAAAACATATCCACAGAGGAGGAACAGTATCTGAATTAGGAAATAAACAGCAAAAAAACGAACAAAACTGAGAGATGATACATCCTGGAGTAGATCTTCAGGTTCTCTGCAATTAATAATATTCATATTTTTTATTTTTCATTGCACCTTTTTGTACATTCCAATGAAATTTGTCTTGTTTTTATGGGAGAATGATTAGTTGGTCAGATTTGAGTTGCTAAGACAAAAGCAGTCAGTTACAGGACTAAAAATAAGTGGAAAGGCAAATGTTCACAGACAAACTTTGAAAGACCTGTACAAAGTCCAGAAAATTTCAGTCTATGCTACATAACTTTCCTAAATGAAAAGTAAATACAGATTAAATTACAAGTAACTCAAAATGCAGCAAGTTAAAAACCTCAACTTGAAAAGAACAATCGTTAAAACAACAACAATGATAAACAGTTAAGTCCAAAATGATTCTAACCCCAGGCAAATTTACATTTAAAGTAATATTTTAACTTTAAACAGCATTTTTCTTATGGCAGAAAGTAATATCAACATTCTTGAGCAGCTCTGCCAGATTCCAAACTTTAAGCTGAAATCAAATGTAAATAAAAACAGATCAATTATATTTTTCATTTTCTGAGCAAGTCCACTTGCACCTCAGGAACAAAGGTGTGTCCTTTGTCCTTTCTGACGACAATGAAGTCCAGATTTTGGACAGGGAGAACAGATGATTTGAAAAGGAGGGGGGAGAAGCCATCTTGGTCAAAAGAGAAATGCCAATAAAGGGGAAAGATTGCGCTTCCTACTCCCCAGAGTGTACAACTCGGTCTTAAAACTCATTCCAAAGAGATTACATCACCAGTCTCACCTGGATTCAGGTGACCAAGTCTTCCACTCTTTCCAAGCAATAGCTTCTAACGACCCAGGACAGTGATGGTGGGTCATTGATTTCCATCTGACTGAGAATGAGCCTAGGAGGATGGGCCTCCATTTCCTTAAAAACAGCAGCGCTCCAACTGCAGGTTGCTCAGTGCGAGACACCAGGACTGACAAAGACTCCTTGATAGGTGATGAAATGTCTTAATAAACAACTGAGCGACAGTCTAGTTGCCTCTGATTTAAGCCTGTTTGCTGTTGCGATGCCCCAGATAACTGAGAATTTTCACCGGCATTTCTTCATCCTCTTTTTACATTGTATCATTATCTTTTGAGAGATGCCTGTCTCATTTCCTGTTAGACAACCAGCTTCATAGTTGGATGAAAATAACTTTCAGTGTAAATCTACCACGGGTATGAATATTTTTCAGTTTGATTTTGTATTCTTTTTGTTAACTATAGATATTGTTCTTTATTGCTGTTTTTATTATCTGTTTTCTGCTTTATATTTTCAGTCCTTTTCATTATGTTGTATATATCCATTTGATTTTAAAGATTTTCTTTCTATGATATCATATTTAAAAAATATGTTTTGTTGCACGCTGGTTGGATACTGACTCAGTGCTTTGCTTACTGCTGTGGCCTGATATGCTGATTTCAGCAACTCATGCAGAAGTTCAGCGAAACTCACCGGGTGTCATATCCTTCATAAAGTTAAATGTTTAAAGACAATTTTAAAAAGCAAAAACTTTGGAGTGTAATGAAGAAGACAAAAATTGGCTTTACATCTCTGGGGTGACAGAGCAGCCCCCTCAGCAGGAGGCAGCTTGGATCCGGCAGCAGAGAGTCTCTCCCACGCTGTTAAACACTAATAACTTAAGAGATTTGCGGCCCAGAGAAGAGATCTTTTAATGTTCCAGTTTTCTGCACAAAAAGCTTCACTTTACCAGAAACAGGGCTTCGAACCACACCTTCATGGCTTTTTTCTTGAGGCCCTGCGTCTGAATGTTAATGCGTTAGATGTTTCGGACTTGCATTGGATCACCAGACAGTTACACAGTGCTCTCTGTATCGTAGCTGTGTATGTGTGAGGGAGGGAGTGGCGCGTGCGGAAGGCAATGGAGCAGACGCAACAGAGCGCCAGGCATCTCCAAACCTGCTGGGTGTCTTCTGACATCCCTCATCAAGACCCACACTGCTGACCTTTTCAGGGGTCGCTCACAGGTGCGCTCGAGTCCGCTGTGACGGCTTCCTCCTCAGGTGTGCTCTCTGGAAAAGTTATTAGTCAAGTGGTGCAGCGTATTGGCGGTGATTTTCACATTCTTGTGGAGCTTGTAAAAATCTCTTCTTTCGCCTCCGTCCGACAGCTGTCAAAGTAAACAGACAGAATCTTGCATGTTTCATGATGGCAGAGTAAATCTAGCCAGGCTGCAAACCTTTATGGGAGCTCTCGCTGCTTCCTGATAAGTTGCATTCATTAGTTTAATTAACCCTGACCTAAATATGGAGCGTTTGATAGTGCTAAATTACGTCTCTCAAGACTTTCAATAATGAAAAAAAAAAAAACCTAATTTCAAATTTTATTGTCTTATCTTGTTTGCACAGGAGAGTATTTATTTTTTTTTTTTACCTAAGTTGTCATGACAATGAAACATTAAATTTACATCGCTTAATAAAACGGCCGACAGGAGCCCAAACTAATTTAAATCAGGGCATCATTTCTTAAGATACTCTCAAGAGGTGAACGTTTTCATTAACGGATCTATAGTGGCATGAAAAATCAGAGCTGGGTCTTGAAGTTTGGATTTCCAGTGCAAGGTTTTACAAAGTTTGCTTGGATTCTTGTTTGACGTTTTCTGTCTGACTGGTTAAGGGGCATTTTCACCTCACAAAATAATAAAATGCTGTTTTCTCTGTTTATCATCCTTAATAGTTACATGATATGCCAGTACAGTGGTATCAGATGATGTCTGGACTTCAGCGAAACTAACAGCTTCTCTCTTTCTGAATGCCAAGCATTTAGATTTCTTACTTCTTCCTGCTGGTGTGAACTAGAAAACAGACATTTGATGTTTTATGTCAGTTAGGGAGTCCTGATATATTTGTACATTCTACATCCCAGAATACTGAGAGGCAGAACATTTTAGTTGAATTTTCAATCCTCTTTTTTTCAAATTCAGAAGATTACTATGCCTTTTAGGAATTTGGGATAGCCTAGATGATGTCATGGCTTTGCACGTTTCTGATAGGTTAGTTCACAGGATCTTATGTATTTGGAGGCAAACCTATTAAGGCAGCACCCTGTTTTCTTGTGTGACATCATCAAAAAAAATCTAAATAAATCAGCCAATATTTCTATATGAGTTATGGAGTTTATTCAATGGGTACAAAGACCTTAATTTTTAGAGACAAACCCTGTGGTTTGATGAAACTAAAAGTCAAAGGTTTGGTGCCCATAATTTTATATAGAAGAAAATGTGGAAAGTTTGCAGGCCTGAGAAGTCCATCCCACTGCGAAATACAGAGTTGGCAGCATCATGATGTGGGGAAGGGGTGGGTGGGGGGTGGGGTTCACTGTCAAAAAGAGATGGGATCACGAGGAAAGGATATTATTTGGAATTATTAAGGCAACATCTCGAAAAATTAGCCAAAAAGTAAAACCTAGCCACAGTTGGGTTTTACAAACAGACAACGACCCGATCACCAAATCAAATACAAAGGAGAACACGGCCAATGTTTCAGAGTTCTTACAACAAAGCTGCACGTTTTCTTTTAGCAGCCTGACAGAAAAAAAAATAAACAAGGAATTTATATTCAAAAATTAATAAAAAAGGAAAAGAAGAATTTTTTTTATATAAGTTGCCTTATTTGATGTAATTAGAAAGATGTACATGTGGAAACTTGCTTTTAGGAGGACTTTATCTTGACTCATTACTGAAACAGTGAAGATACCCAAGATGTTGCCCTGCAGAAGATAACATATTTCAAGTTTGAGTTTGATTGGTTTTACAGAGAAGTCTGGCTTGTAGCTTTGAGTTGAATAATGTCGCTGAAATCATATCAATCCTTTCAGCTTCTGATCTTTTCCCTGCCCAGCACAAAACTTACCCAAAGAGAAGATTAGGTCTTTCATTTTTCAGTGCTCTAATTTTGCTGATGTCGCATTTACAGTTTAATCTGATAATCAGTTCTCCGAGGATTTTCTTTCTCCCGTGGACCCCCTTCTCTTTCTGCTCCTTTTCTCCATGTTTCTGTCTCCGCTCCTCCTTCCCGTCCTCTTCCCACTCGTAGTCAGCACATTCCCCTGCCAGCAAAGACAAAAAGCCTGGCTCCTGCTAATGCACCTGATTGATGGAATGGCACAGATCCAGTGGAGCGTTGGCCTTCAATTAAACCCCCTCGTGGTCACCTGGCAACGCCGTTAACGAAGTGTACCCTTCAATTAAGTCTCAGTGGTTACTCAGCAGAAGCCTGAGCCAATGAGGCATTAGTGAAGGTTGGCGCCGCGTTGTTAACGCTCCCTTCAAGGCCTCAGACTACAGCACTGGCTTTAATCACTCAGCCGCCCTTTAGTGCTACCAATCTGTGCATGATGATCACTGTGCACACTCATGGCTCGTTGGAAGTGCTCGGTTACAACGCCTTTGATGTTAGAGGAGGCTCTGAAGCTTGTTTATGAGGTGTTCAGGGTAACTCCCTCAAAAAATATGACCACCGAGATTTCGATTTTATGAAAAAACTACCCAAGGAGATACTTTGCCGTTTATAGAGAGGTGCTGTTTTGATGGCTGAGCTTTGCCGTAGCTCTTTAAGAAGTCACTGTGTTAAAGGATAGCTTCCTCTTTAGCGAAGATGCATTTTCTCCATAATGGTATCTATTAAAAGAGAGGGGATGGCAGCGGGAGGAAAAAGGGAATTAAAGAGCGAAAAGGAGGGAGGATGAGTGAGAGGAAGAAGAACAGAGAGGAAAAAAATAATGACAGAGTGAGAGACAGAGCGAGTCCAGTGAGCTTTTCAGCAACCTAACGAGGGAATAGGATGCTGCCTAAGGGTGATAATTAGAATGTCCTCTCAGGCTGAAGAGGTCCACTCTTCTTCTGCTCCTGGTAGATCTGCAGTACAGAGAACAAACTGCCCCAGTATGGCTTTGTTATGCTTGCTATTTTTTTTTTAAATCATGAGCCTTGTGACTATCTGAAAAAGCAGCTGCTGTCCACTAAGACTAAGCCTGCTGTCATCTCCAGGGTTATAAAAAATACATTGCGTGATGATCTTCTTATATTTCTTGTTGTCCTTCTTGTTCTTTTTCCATCCCTACTTAAACTGTTAACTGACACATTAATCTCAAATTTTAGAAAAGTTTGGTCAGTTTGACAAGCCACTTGCAGGCCTGATCCCTCCCATACCTGTAAAATAATTATAAAAAAAATACTCAAATAGAATGTGTCTGACAACATGAAGTAGGGTAAAAGATTCAATTAAATTTTATTTATATTGTGCCAATCCATGACACATGTCATCTCAAGGCACTTTACAAAGTCAAATTCAATCAAATTATACAGATTGGTCTGAAAGTTTCTTCTCTAAGGAAACCCAGCAGGTTGCATCAAGTCTCTACAAGCAGCATTCACTCCTCCTGAAAGAGCGTAGAGCCACAGTGGACAGTCATCTGCATTGTTGATGTCTTTGCAGCAATCCCTCATGCCGAGCATGCATGAAGTGACAGTGGAAACAGGAAAATTCCCTGTTAACATGAAGGAAAACCTCCAGCAGAACCAGAACCAGGCTCAGTGTGAACGGTCAAGACAGAGCAGAGACACAAAAAGCACCGAAGAACTGATCCAGGAGTACTTTCTATGTTATTTGGTAATAGCGGATTATCTGCCACCCCTGGATGATGTCACCGCTAACAGAACGCCAGACCAAGTGTACCTACTACGAAGAGAAAAAAGACAGTGAACAAAAGTTCACTGTTTCAACAAAAGTTGAAATAACAACAAACAATACAAATTGGAGAACAGTAGGAGAACTCAGTAGAGTGAGAAAAATAGACCCTGATGTCCTCCAGCAGCCTAAGCCTATAGCAGCATAACTACAGAGAAAGCTCAGGGTAACCTCAGCCACTCTAACTATAAGCTTTGTCAAAAAAGAAAGTTCTAATACTAGTCTTAAAAGTAGACAGAGTGTCTCCCTTACAGACTAAATGTGGGAGTTGGTTCCACAGGAAGGGATCAATTGTTAATCTGTTTAGTTTTGGCTGTGGGAAAGATACTGTCTCAATAGGGTAATGGGTGGATAACAGTACAGAAGCTGCAGAGAGGTGTGATAAAATGCAGCTCTGCCTCCTGGTCTTGACCCTGGGATGTCAGCCCAAAGGTGTCAAAAAGGAACACATCATGCTCAGATCCAAAGGAATTCAAGAACTAATGAGAACCAAATCCCCTGGCATATTTTTGCCCTGGAGAGGATTGGACCAGAGGTTAAGCTTCCCGATAGTGGACGGGCTACCAAAAATTAATCCAGGAATACAATGACAACCATCCTGGGTTTCCCCTGGATAATTGTTGGCATTGGAAGTGAAAACTTAGTGGTTAGAGCAAGGCTCTTGTGTCCTGGTAAGGCTGCGAGTTCCCTGGTTCAAATCCCACAGGCTGCCACTCTGGGTCCCTCAGCAAGACCCTTAGCACCAGATAGTTCCCCAGCCCTAAGGGATGGCTTAAATGCAGAGGACACATTTTACTGGAAAATACACAGTTGCAATGACAAATAATAATAACAACAACAATACTATATAGTAATAAATAATAACCATCTTTATTATTATTATTATTCACAGTAGAGCACAAAAATACATCTATAGTATTGAAGGCCTCACTTTGTAATGCTCAGAAGCTGGATACCCGATAATTCAGCCAACACAGGAATATAAGGTTTATTGAAAAAACTGGTGTAGCTGGGACATGAACTGACTGGAACCAGCTGGAACCAGGAACTACTTTTCAGAAGCCGGGAGGTTGCTCTGGTTCTGATCGGTGGATCTAAGGGCTCTGTCTTGGTGATCCGAATCAGTGAATGAGTTATCCACTTCTGACAGGATGATTGCGGGGGCAGAGACAGAAGGGGAATCCGTAGCCCATACACTATAGGGCAATCAACAGGCTGAGGTTTCCAAAGGGACAGAGGCAGACGGAGAATCCAAGGTTCAGGCTTGAGTCAGTAACAATAGGCTCACATCAGGCAGAGGTATCCAAAATGGGCAGAGACAGGTAGGCTAGGTCGAGAGACATAGGCTGGCAAACAAGGAACACTGGATCGTTCACTCACACAATGGCTTTTAAGAATCTGGCAGTTACACACTGGGAGAGGCAAGAATATTTAGTGGTCTCCACAATTCAGCGACTTGGAACTGCTGCAGATGTAGCTTCTCAGACTTGGTTGTCAGAGCTGAGAAGAGCAAGGAGGGAGTGACGTCATAGTCACTGCAGAACCTGATCTATGTTTAGACCCAGTTGGGATTTCTGAGTTATCTAAAATATTAGCTTCATCTAAACCTTCAACCTGTATGTTAAATCCAGTCCCAACCAAGTTATTTAAAGCTATAGTTGGTAATTCTGCCCCAATTTTAGATATGATTAATCTATTCTTACTAAATAGATATGCATCACATAAACCTGCACTTGATCAAGACAACTGAATAAATTACAGACCTATATCTAACTGAGTTGCTGTTGAAGTGATCCAGCTTAACTCTGGTTACTCTGGTGGTTCTGGAACACAAAAATAGAGAGTCCAGAGTCCGGACTGGGTAAAAAAACAGAAAATAATGTAGACAGAACTTTTACACACAGACAGTCACTTTACAGATGACAAAACGTAGGCTACAATAGCAGATCTTCTCGATTACCTTTGTGAAAAACTTGTGGCTTAATTTTACTTTTGTTGGAAAAGGGGAATAATGACAATAATGTCAACAATTTCTACCAAGGTCTGAGATCATGTTAGAATTCACAAAGCTTTAGTCAGAGTGGGGATGTCTTTTGCCTCTTCAGTTCCCCTTAATAGTTCTTTTAACATCTTCTAGTGGATTGATTTGATGTTACAGACACCACTGCATCACTTCATCAGCCTGATTTCCAGCTACAACAGGAATAATTCTTGGCTCCACTTGACCCACCAGAGTGGATGGAGTTCCCTATTGGCTGATAAAAGCAGAGGAGTGTTTAGATGTTAAACAGCCACATATATTTCTCGGCAGCTGGTTGAAACACAAACAGGGTTATGACATTTGTCTTGCAGAAGTCCCAAACTAATTATTTTGTGTACCGGCTGGATGCATAAACCACTCATCTTATTGAGATCTCACTTAATTTTTACAGCGCCCTTGCTGACTGCAGCACTGATGACAAACATAACTTGCCCGGGCCCCCTCTGCATTAAGAAATCATTCAGTGTTATAAATCAATCTCAGCATTGATCATCTATGCATGGAAAGGTGTAAAATACGGCACCTGCTTTCAATTTAAGGAAAGTGTTGTATGTTGATTTGACCCTGCTTCACTACAAGGTCAATTCTTCTGTTTTCCCCATACTTTCATTTACAATAAATACTCGTTTGTGTTCATTTTAGAAAAGTCCTATTTGAGCAAGTGTATGCTTCCTGTAAGCCTACACATGATTGATGTGAGGCCCATGATTGACCACCTTTCTCTCAAGCTCTGTCTAATATTATAACCGTGACAAAAAAAATCTGCAGTAACTTAAAAGTTTAAGTTTTGCAAAAACTATTATCGTATTTAATGCTTTTTACAGTACAACATTATTAGATGAAACAATTACATCTGTTAAATTAATCATTAACCTCAGGGAACACATATTTTCATGAGAACTGATGTTTTGGCTCTAATTCCTTGCCTTGAGCATGTATATTAAGCCAGCTTAATAGTAATATTTAAAAGAAATTAACTTGGGGGGGGGGGGGGGGGGGATAAAAATCAAACTGAGCAAGTGCGGACATCATTTATTTTTTTATTATTGGTACTTATAAATATTCAGTTTAAATACACTAATAAAATAGCTTGGACAATTTTACTTACTTTATATAGTAAAAGCTTCCCAAAAATTGAGATACTTTCAAAAAAATTCAGGATCTACAAACCTGAGCCACAAAAAAGAAACTGAAGGTCAACAGAAGATTTGGTAAGAGAAATGCTACACAGTAGCCAACAGACATAGTCCAGGTCCAGTCTTCAACAAGGTGCAGCACTATTATCCCACTTTCTGACCAATGATCGACAATGAAAAGTTTTCAATACACACAACATATAAATAATTAAAACTCACCCAGCTTTTAGGATGAATTATTCACAGAGGTTGCTGAAGGCTGGGATCTTAAATAATTGAGACATTGATTGCAAATCTGTTACGGTAGTGTGTAACTTTTGAGAGCTGCAAATGGAGAGAATTTCTTTATGGACATAATTCAATCTCAACCCCTTCTTTAAAGGAGCTTTAAGTAGGATGTTTGAAATAAACCTAAATCATTCTCATTTCTCACCCAGCATGGACGTAACATTCCCTTTAAACAATCGGTACTCTCCATCAACAATGACTTAGTCACGTTTTTGTCCTTTCAACGGTGCAGAACGACTTCGCCTCAGAGTGTTGTAAGTGTTTACTCCCTGGTTCCTGAGCCAATCATATGAGAGTTCCAAGGGTTCCCAAAACAGAGGGCAACATTTGGCATTTGATCTTAGCATACAAGCAGCAGCCTGCAAACATGGAAGCCAGCAAGAAAAGCGGACCAGAAATAGAAACAGAATATAATGGCATATACCAGGCCTCTTTTGTAAATGAGACATTGAGTCTCAAGAGACTAACTTAAATACCAATCCTGTGTAAGTAAAATTTCAGCGCAATAGCGGACCGTTTAAAAACGGCATATTAGATTGTTGTGAGTGGCAAGCTGAGTGGCAAGAAATTTTGTGGCATTGTTGTTTCCAAAATCTTCTTGAAACCCTCTTTTCAGAGTGTGAAATAAACAACATTCAAAGGTTACAAAATAAATAACTAAATAAATAACTAACTAAATAAATACATAACAGGAAATGTTCTTTCACACACCTAATCTTAGTAGTTCAGCTGTTCAAGAGGCCAAACTTCAACAAGGAAATTGCTGCTGTCAGGCAACACCAAAAGAGATGCTCAAAGGTTTATAATGGGCATCAATTCATTTAATTTTGGGCTTTTAATAATTTATCTGAACCATTCCTCTTCCACGGTAAAATTATACCAAAAATAACTTATTTGCTATTTAAAACCAAAAACTGGATGCACAAGTTTGAACTAAAAGCAGATTTTCTCTAAGCTTTACAAGGTGAAAATTGTACATACAAATTAAAATACAATCATACATACATACCCACCTATATATTGATGAATGTACCAAATTGTCTTAAAATCACACTTTTTGCAGCCATAAGCACGTTTCTGGAAAATTATATGACCTCTCTTCTGAGCCGATTTGGTGGAGCCCCATTAATTTTGCTGGGTTACTCACATGGACATGTCTATCAAGTATATTCGTTTTTTTTTTCAAAAGTGTTGGGATCATTGTCTTTTTGAAGTACCCAATGGTGTTAAAGTTGTATTCCAAATTCAATCAAAGGTGTCCAAAGACTGTGTCCTCTGATAAATTTGGTTAGGATGTCCAAGAAAAATCCAAGAACAACTAAAGCCCAAGCCTTCAATGAACATGCATCAGAGTTTACCATCGTCTGTACCGACAAGGTGCTGACCAAGTAAGAAGTCCTTGGTCTAGAATGAACACATTCAAGGAGGGCTGAATTTTGAGGCTGCCAACATGGTCAAATGTTTCCTGGAGAAAGGTATTATGGTCAGACCAGATGGAGACCGAGGTATTCGGCCACCCGATTACCTATTGTTTAGAGGACTCAACTGCCAAGTTTTCAGTATTGTTTTTCGTGATGCTGGTACATTGGCCAAGATGGATTGAACAATGAAGGAGAATTGCATCCAAATGCGTAAACTTCAACTCAAATCAGCAGCTAGATGGATGGTTAATGAAGCAGCGGGGGAGCTGGCTCCCCTGGGAGGGCATTTTGCTCCTCAGTCCTTAACCTCCCCATCCTTGGATGCCTCCCTCTGCCTGCTCCAACACACTCCCCAAGGTCCTACACTCAAGTAGGACCTTGGGGAGTAGGAAGCTCTGTACGACCTTCGTGGCAGGGGTGTGCCATGTGAGTGTGGCATGACCAGCTGGTTTAGGCACCTCCGGGTTCATGTTGTGGGCTCTGGTTGGCTGCCTTATTCGAACTGTGTTGGCCCCATGGATGAGTTCGGGGGTCATAGGGGCTGGGATCAGGTGACGGAGTTGGGGCAGGGGTATGGACTTGGTTTGCCCTGGTTGTGGAGGTGCTCGCCCCCAACCTCCATCCTGCTGATGGGGATCACCTCCCGGGTCTGGGGGCTGGAGACCCCTCTGGGGTATCGGTACCTGGACCTTGGAGTATAAGATGTGTGGTGAGTGCAAGTGTGTTTACAGCGTCTATTTTCATGCATGTTTATGAGTGTTTGCATGTGTGTCCCCATTAGGTAGGGAACTTATGAACCTGACTGCGTTCCAATGATTATGTGCTTGTCTTTTTGTCAGGTTGGGTTTTGTTTTATAATATTTCCACTCTGGAAAAAGAGGAGTTCAAATGCATAATTAAAAGCCCAAAATTAAGATCATATTTATGCCTATGCTGAGTGTCTGAAAAGGTCTGCGTTTGGCTGCAATAGTTAATAAACCATCACCTTAGGTAACCTATCTTTATCCGTAGAATGGTTCAACATATTTCAGTAATGATGTCCAGAGTACCCGTTAATGAGGCAGAGAAGTGATTTTGCGTTTCAGATTCTTATTGTGTCTCTTTCATGTCCGAGTTACCCTCTAGTGCTTTTCTGCAACATTTTGTGATGGAGACCTGACAGAGTCTCTCTGGTATGAGCTGCTGCAGACTCATTACTGGACATAGACAAAGTAGCAAATGGTTCATTCGTCCACTAACAGATTGTAGATCTACTCCGACACAGATTTACAAAGGTTAATTAGCAGCAATACATAGCCATTTATCACAGCGCCTGGGTCAAATGAATGAGAGCAAATTAGTGTTTGAGCAACAGTAAAAATATTTGCAAAAATTAGAAGCTACTATTTTGACATTGAAAAGTGTTTTTATGGTAAATAATTGTTTGGAGACACTTAAAACAATCCAGATAATCTTTTTTGCCCATCACACAGCCGTATGTACTGAATCTGAATGAATTTCCTTCATAGAAATAAATATGATGCCACCTCGAAGCAAAAAGTTCATCAAATTTTGGTGCAATAAAACAAACCATTCTTAATGGCACCAAGAAATAAAACACAAATGATTTTTCCACTTTTTTTTCTGAAGCAGAGAATTAAAAAAAATAAATTAAAACCGATTGCACTGGCAAAAAGGGAGCCTCTTGAAGTAGGCTTTTGTTGAGCAGGATCTGCAGAACCATAATTGGAGTGACAACGTCTTACATGGAACAGCAGAATTCAAGGGCCTGTTGTTGTTGGTGATTATATCAGAAAATCTCACTAGCTAGAGTAGTCACTCATTGGAGATATTCATAAAGGCGGAGCTTAAAGCCAGGGCAGACAAAAGTAAAGGCAGAAGGTAACTGCCTGCTTGCTAATCTTTCCAGCTGAATTAAGAGACGTTGCCATTCAGATGGCCAAAAATAAAAACAATATAAGCAACCCCCCCAAAAAACAAGGATAATATACACCAGTCAATGTTTTTGCTTGGTCCCGTAAATCCCACCATGGCCACGCCAGAACCTTTTCGTCAGGCAGGTTTGAACTGGTATGGTGCCGGTTTGTTAGGTCTCCATGCTACGCCCTCTCAGAAAACATTTGTTCTGATTTCCTTCTCATCGCTGGGAAAATAAATACTCATCGTATGAGCTCAAATTTGGGCATGAAGCTTTATAATAACTACTTTCTTTGGTGTTCCATACTCCTAAACAACTCTTCTTTATTTTTTGTTTTTCTTTGCAGATCTCTTTACTTCAGAAATGTAAAAACAATAAAAATGTCAACTTCAGGCCGCTTTTCTGTAAAAATCACAAAACATATCCCTTAAAAAGGTCTTAAGTGGATGATATATGTAGACAGAAAGGGACACAAGCCTTTATGATCTCTAAGAGGAACTACATTCTTAACCTTTCAAACAAATCTTTTAAATCTGCCATGAACTGTAAAGAGGGCAGATTTAAATATTGTTATTTAGAGGAATTCTTTAAACTGGCCGAGGGATAAAGGCATTACATTCTGATCCAAGTCTGTCTTATCTTTGAAGCGTAATGTTATTTATTTGGTCACTCAGCTATGTTGCTGTAACTGACTGAATTAGAAGATAATGCAATAAAATATCTTGTAAATTTAGCAAACATCAGCAGATGTGTTTGCATTTTTTTTATCCTGTGTCCAAAGTCCTTTTATTACATTGTGTGACGGCGGCAGGATGACGTGTTCTTCTTAACTGTTGTCTGGCATCAGCCAAACCAAAGAGCCGGCTGGAATATATCCAGATCTCTGCTGTAATGTTCAGGCAACACTTGAGCCTGAGTGGCTTGGAGCATTTTTTTTTTTTTTTTTTTTTTTTTACAGCGATCAAAGAAAACTGATGACATATCAGGAAAAGTGATGTCTGTGGAAAAGCCAAGAAGAGAATCCACTTTTAAACTGTTCTGAAGTCCTCACATGGATACGCCTCTTTAAAACGTAATTAACGCTCCTTCACATGGCTTACAAAGATTTCACATTATAAAAAAATAAATGCCTCTCCGCACCTCTGTTGTGAGTTGTTTTCTTGTTACCGGATAGAAACATTTCGCGAAGCAACATTTAGTTTTCATGCTGCCAAAGGAGCTGAGAAAAGAAGACAGCCTGGCATTAAAGGTGTAGTGGACAATATTTTTTGGCTCCGAGTTCAGGAGGGATCACCTTATCTACTGGTTGTCCTACATGCCAATCATTGTAACACACTCACCTAACACCAATGTGCGCGCACACTCCTTGTTAGTTTCCTCTTGCTGCCTACTTCTAGTGTTTATGTATCCAGTGAACTTCGGTTTCAGCCGTTCATTGTAGCTCTGCTGCTCTCATTGTACTTTAAAAATGTCTGAGAGTCGCAAGAAGCAAACCGTGTACAAGTTTATGAGACGAAGAGGGAGGACTCTGAAGAAAGAAATAGGACCGTATTGTGTTTGGAGGCATTTTTCCACACAATCCCCCTGAGGAGAGGAAGATCAGGTAGGATGGACAGTTACACCTACATTTCTGGTGAAATGGTTCACTCTACCTTTAATTTAGTTTTTATTAAACAATTACCTACTGTGACACTCAAGTTTTAAAATGTCAGGTTGCACAACAATAATTTCCTAAGAAAATAAGAGATCTTGTTAAAATTTCATGTGGATTGCTTCGGTTGGTTTTCAAAGTCTTGTTTTACTGATTCACTTCTTACTGTTTTTGTACTGTTAAATACATTATGTGGTCTTTTATGTTATTTTTCATGGTTTAGACTGTTTAATGTGTCTCTAGATTGGTGTTTGGAATTCTGGGTTTGGTAAAATTTTACAAATCAAATGCCAGTTTGGCTTCTAGCTTACCTCGGCATGTAAAAAATATCATAAGTGGCTTAAATATGTGTTTTTAGATTAGAAGAGTGTTTTTTTTTTAGCTGCATAAACTGAAGCCACTTAAGTGCATTCTACTTTTACATTTAATGACACCTTTGGTGAAGATGTGCAACACCCCATAAGATACATTTGACCAATAATTACTGTAACATATATGTAACTGGGGTGTTTTCGAAACTTAAAATTGTTTTTTTTTTTTTAAGTTGATCTGTGAAGTATGATTTTAAAAAATCCACTATATTATTTATTACAGGAAAATAATTTACAATTGGGTCAAATTCTTCTCGCTACTCTTCAAAATCAGAAAGACAATTAAGGCAAATGTATCATGGACACAAATCATGGATTACATGAAAATAGCGACCCATCTAAACATACCCATATCTATAGTGAGAACATTGATTAAACAATAAATTAAATTGCAATTGTGACCCCCAATCTATCTTGCTACTTTGGAAGTTTAGAGAAAACTCAATCAAAAAACTAAATCCCTGTAACAAATGTTAAACTGCATCTATATGCCAGTCCATTGCTTGGAAGACATGGCTGGAAAGAAAGCCATTTCTATTCAGTGATTTCAAATGTGAACATGTGGAGTTGGCTGACAAATACTGGGGTTTTAATTGTGTTTGGCATGAAAGAAAAGAATACCAATGGAAAAAGACTTCATCCATACTGTTCTGTACAGTGTAGGATCTGTGATGCTGTGGGTACGTTTTGCTTTCCAGGGAAACTTACAAAAAGATTACGTGTCCGATACCAGGAAACTGAAAACGGGTTGTCGTTTGGTCTTTCCACTGCATAATGTTCCGCATCATAGGAGTTGTTCATCAGAAAGAAAATTAACTTTCTGACTTGGCCATCTCAACTTTCTGACTTGGCCATCTCAGTCTCCAGATCTAAATCTGACAGATGACTTATGTCATTAGTTGAAGAAAAAAGAGCATATGAAGAGGACTCAGTCTATGCTAGAACCTTTGGAAACATTATAAGAGCTGCCAAATTGGTCTAAGGAGGATGGTATCAACAAAAAATAACAATTGTGTTGCAATAAGTGATTCACCAGTTATCTTGCCAAAAAATATATATTTCTTACAGAGGAATTTGAAATTTTCTTCTGAAAAAATTGCTTTAAGATTGTGTTGCTTAAATGAAAAAAAATATTTTAGACATCTTCACAAGGGATGCAAATAAATGTACAAGGTGCTGTATAATTAAAAAAATTACAGTGATTTAAACAGTAGTTTTTAAGGTAATTTTAAATACAATTCATGTCTTGGCTTTTTCCAGTTTTAAAATTAATTTGGGTCTTTAATGGAAAATTCTGTGTTTTTAAAATCCTGTTATGAAATCAGGTGTTTTTTTTTTCTTCTTAGTGTGTTTGTGTTGGTTCTTTATCCTCACGACAGGGTTTTCCTTTCACTGGTTTATCTAGGTGTTGCAAGGAGTTGCAGTAAATCCTTGTCTCTGACCACACATATATGATCCCCACGGGTGAGATGAGCCCCTTTGCTTCAGATCTGTCTAGTTCTGAAAATGCACAATGAAACTTCTGAAGGGCAGAGTTTCTGTCACACTGTGGGTTTAAATCACTCCCATGTTACTCCACAGTACACTTTCTCTGCTTTTTGAGATACTGACAGAATTTAGAGCTCCTGTTATGCCCTCGATCTTGAATCAAACAGAACAATAACCACTAATGAGCGTCTTCAATGTATAATTCTTTTACAAAACATCAGCTGCTTTGCATTGTAACAGGCTTTCTGCAATGTGCTCAGGCTCCCCAACTACCTTTGCACTCATATGTATTGGAATTATGCTCATACACTTTGTTTTGGTGATTGTGAAATGAGACAGATGGGGCGGTTCAGGCACCATCTCAAACTGCGGACAGGGACCTGAAATAACAAAGCAAGCGCGCTCCTGCAATAAACCGTCTGCGTCCATGGTTTCATGAGCCTCTCCCGTTGATGAACAAACCATAATATATCTGATTTTGATGGCATGACTCGGATGTAATAACAGCATCTGCTCCATCTGCGAGTGTCTCCTCGCTCATTTTGTTGGTAGAAAAAGGTTTTGATGTTACTGATGTATCGTGCATGACCGAAGCACATAATTTATTGTCCAGATTCGGGGTAAAAACACGTTCAGAGTTGCCGTTGTTTGCGAGCTCCCCCTCTGTTTGGTCTCTAATGCTTTGTTAAATGTGCGCCACAACTCCATCCCGTCTGAGTTCACTGCGGCAGGACAGTCAAAATGTTTGTGACGGTCCATTTCTGACCAGTACAGTCCTGAATCGCCAGCTGGACGGTGAACTCTGAATGCTTGCTCTCCACCAGCTCCAGACAACGCTGAGACTCCATATTCTGGATGGCACCCCCCTGCAGAAAAGGAGAAAGAAGATGAGGAAATTCAGACGTTGGTTGGACATCTCATTAAAGACTCTACCACAGATTAATTAACCCATATGAATGTTTTCAGCTTTCACAGATAGAAATAGAATAAAAATATCCATTTCTTTCCCACAGTGGGGGAATTTCAGGTGTACCGGTAACAAAGTCACAGCCAAGTTGACGTGTGTAGATGGACACAAAGGTAATTGCATAAAAACAGAAAGTAAGAACAATAAGGGCAAATTTATAGCATAAGAAAAGAGTACTGTGCAATTATTAGAAATAGCATATTCAGATTAAAACAAATATATAACTGAGTAGGAAAGTCATTTTCTTTTAAATTTACAACATGTGCATGTATATTTGTACAAGACAGACAACAACAGACTATAAGAAATGAAAAACCTGTGCAATTAGCAGACATAAGCCCTTATTTAGTTTGTTTAGAGCAGTAATGGTCATACAATCTTACAGCTGCAGGGACGAGGGATCTGCGATAACACTCCTTTGTGCATTTAGGATGCAGGAGTCTGTCACTGAGAAGGAGCTCTCCAGTTCTGCAACAGCTTCATTTAATTCAGTGGAAAAAAAAAATACATAAAGGATTATAGTGTAAGTTCCATGATGTTTGCAGACGTCTGCCTCCTCTGAAGACAAGCTGAAACGACACCAGTGTTGTGCACGTGCATGGGAGAAGAGGAAAATCATCTGCCGCTGCAACTGCACTTTTGTTTAGAGGCATAACGTCTTCTGAGGTAAGAAAGCTATGAATTTTGAAGTTGGCTCATGTTCTTTCGCTATTGCATCGATTACGGCGGAGGGTCAACAAAGTATCCGGGTGAACGAGAGCGGGCAGTGCGTCACACCCAGAGGACTCGGCCCGAATCTCACTGTCATGAACTGAATAATCCAGCCTATAGAGGCCACTGTGGTAAATAGAGAATGACTCATTTTATACGTCGGGCAACTGCAGGGGCATTTGTGGGAAAGAAAATAAATAATATTTAACTTCAAAACTTGCACTATGCACCTTTAATTAATTCCGAAGGAAGGATCTCCTGTACCATGGGGTAGGACACATTGTCCTACATTATTTTGGCTAGATTCCTTCTGTCTCCTACCACCTGGGTTGCACTGAGTTGAGGAGGCATCCTAGGACAGAGTTGGCCTTATTTATGAGCTTATCTAACCTCTCAGCTTCCTCTCAGTTGTAGACAAGCTGCTGCACCAACTAACTGCACCATAGAAGATGGCTGATGCCACCAGAGAGCCAGATAAGGTCTTTAGGAGCACCCCATGTACTCCAAAAGACCTCAGTCTCCTTAGCAGGTAGAGTCTGCACTGCAAAAACAGACCTTAAAATAAGTAAAATGTTCTTAAAATTTGGGTTTTTGTCCTTGATTTGAGCAGGTAAATTATATTATCTGCCAATGGAATGAGTATTTTGATCCCTAAAATAAGATAATTAGACATCCTGCGCTTCAAATAAGATGATGGAGATGAGTTGTCCTATTTTAAGAGCTAAAATCTTATTCCATTGGCAGATCATCTTATTTACCTGCTCAAATCAAGGACAGATACACTAATTTTAAGAAAATTTTACTTATTTTTAGTTCAGTTTTTGCAGTGTGCTCTGATCCTTCCTGTAAATGCAAGTGTTGTGACTCCAGTCCAGTTTATTGTTCAGGTGCAGAGGTTTTCTTCATAAACATTTTCACATATGCTCACAGGAGCTTTTCAGCTCTATAAGTACAAGCAGCCCCATTTGCTTCAACTAAAGGAGATTTTTCGAGCGCATGTATGTGCAGCCCATTTATCTTCATTTGGATGCGCATTCGAGTGACAGGTTTTCAGTTTCTGAATGTCTTTTCCTTCCTTTACACACAGGTAAAACATTTTCTTACTTTACAACTTTACATAACATAATGAAGCGCTGTCGGGTTCTCAGAAGGTCAACAAATTAACTAAATGCAATCTCAGAGAAAAACAGCAGAAGCAATACAGCCGTAATTTTTTTCTTCTTAATACAAACTAACGACAAACACTTATGGCTTCAATATAAAAGAGGATGGTAAAAACCAGGCAGACGTTTTTAATGTATAGTGTATTGATTAACTGATCAACAACACTTCCGACCGCCTCTAAAAAAAAGCAGAATTTTGGCAGCTTGCTGTTCTGAAGCGCGCACTGGTTTAACTGGGTTCAGCCTCAGCTTTGACACTTTGCTTTTTTTTTGCTTTTTATCTCGGGACACTTCTGTCACACTGCGATCAAGCCTTTGAGGAGCAAGTTTGTGTCAAGTCCCTAACAACTGAAATAAACACTTTCTTACAAAATGGATACTCTGCCTGTAATGTTAGATTTTTATATCTAATGAATTAAAATCATGTAGTGTTTTTTTTAAACATGCACATTTTCTTTTGTTTGAATATGATCTTTGTCTCAATGATCCTATAGTTTTTAAAATCTTATTGAACATGCAAAAAAAATATATAGATGCTTCAAATAATTAAGATAATTGATGAAACACATTTACTCCCCTTAATTATATATTTTTTCACTTTTGTTGAATGAAAATTGATGGAAAAAAATAAGAACCTGTTCATATTAATTCTCTAAGTGCTTGCTAATACCTGTTACTCCCTGTGTTCATATCATTCACCCCTTCTCTATATAGAGTTTCTACTTCGCACTTTGAGAGAGAAGATTTTTAAGATTATTAGGGAACCATCTAAATCTACACGTATACACACAGTATGTTGTCAAGACTAAACCTGTTCCAAGACAGGTGATAAAAAATAAAATAATGAGTGAGGCAGAGTCTGCTGAGTGAACAAGGTAAAATGTCAAGTGTCTGAATGAACGCAATCAAATGCACTTTTGATAAAACAAAAGCGAGAGAATAAGACATCGGAGGTTAACTTGGTTCTGAAAAGACCCAAAGTTTCAGTTAATTTCTGTTTTCAATAAAAACAAAAACAAAATGTGCGAACATTTTTAAGAAGCTAAGCAAACACAAACAAATGGTTAGCAGAATGTTGCTGGCTGACAAAACTTGATGCAATCTTTCACAAGAGAATATATGCATGCACAGCTTAATCTGTAACAGTTTTGGATTACGTATCGGCTTCTTTTCAATCCTGATTACAGGAAAGAAAAGATTGTCCTAGATCAGGAGTGAAAACGTGTGTCCCAGCCATGAAGTCATGTCTTTTTGCAGCGTAAGTACGAATCAAGTACAGGTCTGATTCAAAGTCACCACATCTGACAAAAAAGTGGGTTCTCCCTCATGCTTCATTCATAGAACCTAAGTATAAGCATTTCATTTCAGATTTTTGTTTTTAGTAATTTATACTAAATAAACTGGGGCAGTTTATGCTAAGAACCCAACTAGTGCTGGCAACCTGGGGCTACGGAGACACACGTGGCTTCTACAAAACTGAAAATCAGTGTTTTTAATAATAAAAGCAAACAGAAAGTTTTTTAGATGTGCTAACTTTCTGATATTTTAAAGTGTGCTACCCATCTGTCTTCATTTTCTGAAATTACGAAGAGGGCTCACTCAGCAGCCATTCTTACAAAAAAGTTTCTTTTCTTTGTAAAATTTAATGATTCATTTTGGTTCTAAAATCTGGAAATATAAAAAGATTTTTGAATCATTTCTTCAGCTTTCAAAATAAAATACAGAAAAAAAAATACACGTTCTTTGAAATTGAAAAGGTTCTGACCCTGGCTCTACTGTTTAATGGTCCTGTTCGCACCTGAAGTTAGTGATCTAAAACAATTACACAAACCGCTTGGCATGATGTGCTAATATATGACCACTGCACTTGGCTACAAATACTTAAACCATTGCACTTTTATGACCTTGTAAATGTCACTGCTTGCCATAACATTCTCACAAATGACCACAAGACTCGACATATCTCTACTCCTGCCAAATTAATGTAAACTTGAATCGCCTCACATGAATAAGAAGGTGGGTCTCTTAAGATCCTGGCTATCGCTTCATTGCATTGCTTTAGTTGAGAGTAGCTTATTTTACACGCACATAAAAAGCTATGCACATTTAATCTTCTGACAGTTATGCACGCGGCTGATGCATGTTGCATCTGACTGCATGTGCATGCGAGTGATGTTTGTACAATGGCAGTTGGGTACAAATGCACGTACCATTACACCTTTATGTCTTTGTAAATGTCACAGTTGTCCATCGTGCCACCCAAGAAAATGCATTGGCTTTAAATGGCCCCTTAAATGGCCCCTTACACCTCTTTTTATAACCTTCTGAGTTGGGTAATGACATAGATGCAGTACTTACACCTCAGAGGTAGCCAACATCGTAAATATAAAAAAAATAAAAAAATTAAACCAGCAGAGCAACACAATCACTTTTGAACCACGGGGATCTGAAAAAGCTGTTAAAACATAATAAGCTACAATCACTGAAGGCAAACACCTGTTAATATTGGATAAAGTGAATTAATCTGATTAGATGTAAACAACCACACACTGATTTAAAGCAGCCTGTATTCAAAAGATAATATAACATTGCAATTTGGCAAATGTCTGTAAAACAATTTGTATCTCTGTTGCATCCTATTTAACCCTCCCGTTAACACATAACTTTTTGGATCTTTTCCAAACAGGCAGCCCACAATCTGCTAAATGTGGGATGAGAAAAATAGGTAGCTTTCAGCCACAGCCAGCATTCATTTGACCTTGTGTTTGACATTTTACAGCCTGTGATCACAAATTAAGTCTAGTTTATTACCGCAGAACAAGGAAAGGCAGGAGTCCAAACTGCTGTGGCTCTCCTGGTTTAATTTATGAGAGGTGTCTCAGTCTTCAAGCAAAGCAATTAACTCATTCTAAATGCAGCAAAACATTTTAATTTAAATTTGTGTCACAAATGCTTAGTGGGCAGTTGGTTGAAATAAACAGGTATCCAATTAATAAAAGTATAAGTTTATTGTGAAATTAAATAAACATATTATATAATTAAAATAACCCAAATGTGGCAATTTAAGCATAAGTAGTAGACATTTTTACACATTTCTCATCAGAACACTCCTTCCCATGACGTCTAAACAAAGTTTCATGAATTTTCACATCATCATTATTGTTAACCAATTGCTACTTTTCATATTTAAAAGAAGAATTCCTCTCAACGACCATATTTTGGTTACCAAATGAAAATGAGGGAAAGGTTGTTTCCTCAGGTTTAATGAACGAATAACTTACAATTTGAGCGAGATCGTTAAAGATCTAGTTGCACCTGAGGTGGGAGTGACGGCCGATAAAGCCAGCTCCTCCAAACTGCTCAGGTCTCGCTCTCTCCCATTCCCTCCCTTGCACTGGGAGGCTGCATGTCAACATGGGTAATGGTTTTTGTCACAGATACCTTTGCATTTATTCTATCTATTGTTACCACGATTTATGCTGGTCAAACATAAACATTAACTTATTAACAGTAAATCTTCTTTACTGAATAAAAAAATCTGTGTCTACAGACTCTCCTTTTTTTTTGCCAACTAGGAACCAAGCAAGATGCCATCATGTAAAAGGTTTTCAGGCTACATCCATCAAGTGATATTTACGTTCGGTGTGAGGTGCAGAAACATTTAAGCAGCATAACTCTTCTTAGTTTTCCGTATACAAATCAGTCTGTCACTGTGGAGGCCTTTGTTTCAGTTTATTGAGGTTTTTGAGCATTTGTTTTCACACTCCTCTCTTAGGCTCCTCCCACAGCGTTTCAACCAGGTCGAGGCCTGGACTTTGACTGGGCTATGAAAAAAGCTTGATTCTTTTATTTTTTATTCATTCTGTTGCCTTTCCTGTCGCTGACCCAGCTGAGTCAAGCGCATGGGATTGTGGGATGCCGTCTGCACGACCTGGACTCAATTTATGCAGAACGAGTCATAAAAAGTGCCAGACGCTTCTCCACTGATCCCACCCACCCAGGCAATACGTTGTTTGCCCCTCTACCATCAGGTAAATGTTTCAGAAGCCTCAAAGCCAAAACAAATAAACTTAGAAATAGCTTCTTCCCGAGAGCTGAGGGCAATCTGATGGGAAACTGCAGTTCAAAGCTTTAAAATGATCCCACTGTTACTAGCCTGTCATACGTTACAATCACCTTAATGTCACTGCCTACATGCACACTATCATCTCTGAATATCTGAATGCACATTTCTGTAAACGAAGCCTCAAATCATCATTGTTCAATAAGCACCGTACTACCTCATTATCTTTATCTGTGACTTTCCTGAACCCTAAAAAACAAAAAAATGTAACCCTTGTTCATTGCATGTTTGTTTGTCATTTTGTTGCTTTTATTATTTGTAATGTGAACCGGAGTAGCCAAAGAGAAATTTGACTGCGGTAACACGTGGTGACAAATAAGATATTCTTCTTCTTCAACATGTGCCATGCCAACTGGGAGGCCAGTGGAGTCTCAGGTGACTCCACTGATCCTTCAAAGTTCTCTGATCATTGCAAGATCTGACCCTGGTGTGGGAGAAGTTGCTGGGATTTCCACTCCTGAGAATGTAGACCACTGTTTCAGATGTTTTCTGATTGTGTTTATGTTTTTATTTAGTTATTTTATTCATTCATTGTTGTTCAAGTACTTCGGTCAGTGTTTGTTGTTTTTTTTAAAATGCTTCATAAATAAAGTTGCCTTGGCTTGGTTTGTGAATAATCATTCCTCTGTGTGGAGTGTCAAGCTTAAAGTTATTTGGAAATGGCCTTAAAGCTTTCTTTTGGTCGGCAGCGACAGTTTGTTCTCTAAGGTTTAAGGATTTCTGTCAAAGTAACAAGCAGAGTTCAACGGGCCAGCATTGGCTCTGGGAAATAACGCGTCCCCAGCTATATTTTTGATTGTGATCTGGATAAAGGATGGAAACATTTCTAAACACAAAGCATTGTTGCCCAAAAGAGTCACAACATTTTTAAAACTGGTTAGTCCCATCCAATTCTTGACATCATTGAAATTATTACAATCATGATGCTTTTATGAAAATATACATATGGTTTAAATAATTTGCATTATATTATAAAATTACCAATATAAAAATGCAGGAATACAAAAAATACTGTTGAGTCTTTGAATGTTATCTGAGGTAACTGTAGTTATTGATTAAAGCAATGTTCCTTTGAATAAGCATCTTGCATTGCCTTCACTTGCTATAAGCCTCTCTCTGTCTCTCTCTCTCTCTCTCTCTGTCTCTCAGTGTGTGTGTGTGTGTGTGTGTGTTACATTTAATTTTCTTCAACAACAAGCTGGCAACCAAAGTAGGTCCTTAGTTTTTTTGGCACAAACAGTAATATGTTTTAATGAGCTCGGGCCCCGTGAGAGCCGAGACGAAACTCATTTGTGTCAAGCTGGCTGTGTTGTTCAGGAGAGCTGCTTTCCATTAAGAGGGATATGTTTTAGAAATCTCACACACTTACACTTACATACATACAGAAAACCCCCGCATCCAATCAAAGGATGACCATCAGTGGGAGTCCAAAAAATGAACATAAAAGGAATGTTTTATTGTTTCTCATCACGCTGAGTCTTGATGAGAACAACAGATTCTGGACTAAAAACATGGACATATCTGTTAGTGGATGCTGATTTCTTTTAATGTGGGGTGAATAATTGTTCATGCACAAAGCAATTCCCCCACACTAATTTCTGTTTTTTTTAAATAATAGAACAGTGTTTAAAAAAGTGGGTAAAGATTTTAAATAGCCTATAATAGCTTTTATGCATAAAAAAAAGAAATAAAAATGAACATTAGGCTGTAACAAATCTTAGTATGTGCATTCTACTTTAATAACTGTATGAACTAAATAAAGCTTGATCTGGTACCTTATAAACTGCAAGTTTCCGGTTGAATTAAAGACCTGGAATTGGGCTGGCAACTCAATAAGGTTAATCTTTTTTGGTCAGGAACCAAAATGTCACTCCTGTGTTTGGGTTCTTGTCTTGCTAAAACACCCATTTCAGCAGCAATTTCTCTTCAGTGGGTCATTCTACAAAATGTGAACACTGCAGATATTCTTATTAGTCTTGCAGATAGCTTCACATGGGCACCTTATAATAACTAATGAATTCACAATTAACTGACGACTTTCTTTGATGAAACCCGAGCTGATCATTCGCGTCTCAGATATGTAATAAGCTAAGCAGAAACACACACACACCTCCAAACTGCGTATATGGTTGCAGGGATAATGAGGGAAGTATGTTGGGGGTTTAGACTGCTGTTCAAAAGGAAAACTAATTTTTCAAGAGAAGCCCTGGCATTGTGTTAAGCAATTACGAGGAGGGGAGAATAGCAGTAGACAACTGGGATCAGCACGAAGAAGCATATTTCAAGTCTATTTGTTGGCTTTAGTAAACACAATGGATGGGGGTGAAACAGCAGTTTTAATGGTTATGATAACATTCCTGGCAGCCAGTATTATTATTTAAATTAAATATACCAATAAAAATGTACAAGTACTGCAGTAGATACTTAGAAAAATAAAGAAAAATGGCTTTGTTTGTCAATCAAACCCAATATCTCCGGCATTTCTTAATAACTAAATAGGATATACAGTTAAGTTATGAGATTACTGCACATTTCAGAATACAATAAGTCCTATCTCATCAGCTATTACGCTAAAACCTTTCTGAACTTTGCTTAAAATTAGGCAATGGACCAACTCGGCTCAAGGTCATTGTGGCTCCTTCATAAATCAATTATATGTGTGCCAGCAGCGTGACACCTTTTATGATCAATTTATGAACAAGGTCACAGCCTCAGAAATTCTCAGTTATTAAATTTGCTGTTTGAAATGGCTTTCAATTCAATTCAATTCAATTCAATTTTATTTATATAGCGCCAAATCATGAAACATGTCATCTCAAGGCACTTTACAAAGTCAAGTTCAATCATATTATACAGATTGGGTCAGATAATACAGATTGGTCAAAAATTTCCTATATAAGGAAACCAGTTGATTGCATCAAAGTCCCGACAAGCAGCATTCACTCCTGGGGAACCGTAGAGCCACAGGAAGAGTCATCTGCATTGTACATGGCTTTGCTGCAATCCCTCATACTGAGCAAGCATGAAGCGACAGTGGGAAGAAAAACCACCCATTAACGGGAAAAAAAAACCTCCGGCAGAACCGGGCTCAGTATGAACGGTCATCTGCCTCGACCGACTGGGGTTACAGAAGACAGAACAGAGACACAACAAGAGAAACAAAAAAGCACAGAAGCACACATTGATCTAGTAATCTGTTCTACATTAGATGGTAGTAGCAGGTGAGCCGTCTTCTCTGGATGATGTCAAAGTTAACAGAACGCCAGACCAGGTGTACCTACTATGAAGAGAAAAGAGAGAGAACAGAAAGTTAAAGCAGAAATGACAACACATAATGCATAATTGAAGAACAGTAGAACTCAATATAGTGAGAAAACTAGATCCTGATATACTCCAGTAACCTAAGCCTATAGCAGTAAAACTATAAAGGTAGCTGAGAGTAACATGAGTCACTAGTTATAATTTTTGTCAAAAAGAAAAGTTTTAAGCCTAGTCTTAAAAGTAGACAGGGTGTCTGCCTCACGGACCAAAACTGGGAGTTGGTTCCACAGGAGAGGAGCCTGATAGCTAAAGGATCTGCCTCCCATTCTACTTTTAGAGACTCTAGGAACCACCAGCAGACCTGCAGTCTGAGAGCGAAGTGCTCTGTTAGGAACATACGGGGTAATCAGAGCTCTGATATATGATGGAGCTTGATTATTAAGGGCTTTATACGTTAGAAGAAGAATTTTAAATTCTATTCTTGATTTAACAGGAAGCCAATGAAGGGAAGCTAAAATTGGAGAAATATGATCCCTCTTGTTGATTTTCATCAGAACTCTTGCTGCAGCATTTTGGATCAGCTGAAGGCTTTGAACTGCATTTTGTGGACTTCCTGATAGTAAAGAATTACAATAGTCCAGCCTTGAAGTAACAAATGCATGGACCAGTTTTTCAGCATCACTCCTGGACAGAATGTTTCTAATTTTGGCGATATTCCGGAGGTGAAAAAAGGAAACTCTGGAAACCTGTTTAATATGGGATTTAAATGACATGTCTTGGTCAAAAATAACACCAAGATTTTTTACTTTATTACCAGAGGCCAGGTTAATGCCACCCAGATTAAGTGATTGGTTAAGAAGTTTATTTTTTGAGGACTCTGGCCCAAAGATTAAAACTTCGGTCTTGTCAGAATTTAGATGCAGGAAATTTAAAGTCATCCAGCTTTTGATGTCATCAAGACATGACTGCAGTCGAAGTAATTGATTGGATTCATCAGGATTTATCGATAAATATAGCTGAGTATCATCAGCATAACAGTGGAAATTAATCCCATGCTGTCTGATAATTTTGCCTATCGGAAGCATATATATAGTAAAGAGAATTGGTCCAAGGACTGAACCCTGTGGTACTCCACAGGTGACCCTAGAGTTTGAGGAAGATTTATTATTAACATGAACAAATTGGAATCTGTCTGACAGATAAGATTTAAACCAGCCTAATGCTTTCCCCTTAATCCCTACAGTATGTTCAAGTCTTTGTAGGAGAATATTGTGATCAACTGTATCAAATGCAGCACTGAGATCTAACAGGATAAGTATAGACACAAGTCCATTATCTGAGGCCATGAGAATATCATTAGTGACCTTCACCAGAGCTGTTTCAGTGCTATGATGAGCTCTGAAGCCTGACTGAAACTCCTCAAGTAGGTCATTACTTTGTAAATGTTCACAAAGTTGATTAGCAACTACTTTCTCAAGAATTTTAGATAAGAAAAGAAGATTAGATATAGGTCTGTAATTTACTAACTCATCTTGATCAAGAGAAGGTTTCTTAAGTAAAGGTTTAATAACAGCTACTTTCAAAACCTGTGGTACATATCCATTTACTAAGGATAGATTAATCATGTCTAAAATAGTGCCACTGATCAAAGGGAATATCTCCTTAAACAACTTGGTTGGGATTGGGTCTAACATACAGGTAGAAGGTTTAGATGAAGCTAAAATTTTAGATAGCTCAGAAAGCTCTACTGCTTCTAAACAGTTCAAACACTGCGCAGATTCTAAAGATTCCTCCAATGCTGCCTCACTTACTGAGGACGAGGTAATCATGTTTGGGAGGATGCCAATTATTTTATTTTTAATGGCATCAATTTTATTTATGAAGAATCCCATAAAATCATTACTACTAAGAGCTAAGGGAATGGATGGATCAACAGAGCTGTGGCTCCTAATGAAACATGCTATATTAAATGGTAACAAATATTTTTAATAAAAGCTTTTTTGCCATTTTAATGCAAATGTCCTTGTATCAAATCTGAATAGAAATACCAAAACTGCTCTCAAGGGTTTTAGTTCCAGAGCAGACCATGCAACAGTGTTCCTAATAAAAGTGCATGTGCAAATTATCACCTATCGACTTTTAATGGGAGATTATAGCAGTGGGACACAAAGGCTTCCGTATTTGCTTTGTAGGTTATGGTAAAGCAGAGGGAGACTTTAACTCGATTAAAATAATCACGCCAATCTTCCTGGCCATTTCATCCCCAGAAAACTAGATTATTTAAATTGTGCAACTTCTTGACAGAGTTCCTATAAAGGGCATCTAAAATCTATGCAATACCTGAGGGATTTATATATATATATATATATTTTTTTTTTTGAAAAGCTGGCTCATCTCAAGAACACAGAGGCTGAGTTAAAGAAACACACAGGTTTGCAAAAATCACCTCTTTTACAGAGAAACCCATTTGGCATTTATCCACCACACAGTCCTCCATTCTTTAGTCAACTCTCCTGTCATGCTGCAGAGTTGGATTGCACTATCGATTGGGTGCTATTAAGGGTGGGAGCACTTGTTAATCAGTCCATCAGACAGCGCGTCTGCCAGGGAGCCATCAGACGACCCGGCCAGGGAGCCGGGCTGGCGAGTCAGGCAATCTGTCAGCCGGACACTCAATCTTCAGGTCATTCAGCTTAAAGGATGTGCACAATGAAAAGACTCCGTGAAGACAAAGAGTAGGAAATAGTGCAGCAGGATGCATTAAGTGAACATTAGGACTCAAAACTCTCGTTTTTTTATTTTAAAATAAGTCATTGTGAAGTGTGTAATTAATAGCTCACCCTGGGATCTTAATAGGACTAAAGAATAAAGAACATGATATTTAATGCAATCCTGATGCCAAATATCATGGTTTCATTACTATCTAACATTCTTAGTTTTTATTTTTTGCGAACCCCTATAAAATTGTAATTGAGCGATTTCAAGTGTTTCCAGCACTATTTGAAAAAAATCTGAAGCTGTTTCAAATGTACAAACATTGGTAAAAGGTTGTTTTATTTTGGATGACGGCACAAACCTGACCTAACAGAAATACATAACAGGAAACACACGACTACAGCTTCGATGGGCTCAGAAGCTATGCATCTCATGCATTCTTCATCATATTTTGACCCAGATGTTGAAAACGTTCAACTTGCGCACGGTGATTCGTGAAAGGTTTGTGATTTTTCCGCCAAAAAAACGTGTTTTTACTTGCTTTTTGTTAGGTGAAAATGCCAAAACATTGTGCTGTCAAGTTTGATAAAAAAAAAAGGCGTTTGTGTGTTTGCGAGTGCACACAAACCAAGCAGTGTGTGTCACATTTCACGAGGCCAAAGCAGCACCCTTATGCTTATACCAAGAAACACAAATCAGACGCACAAACGTTTGATCTGGTCAGACGGGAGCCTCACTGACTGCATGAATTTATTGATATTGATGATTTCTTATCCTTAGCAAGAATGTAGAGAAAGTAAAAAGTTAAGACTAACTTTTAATTTAAAAACAAAACAAAACAACAACAACAAAACCTCAACAAATCTTGAACAGACCAACTCTCTTGAGCTTTGGGACATTGAAAGGACATCTGCTCATTTTTAACAGTGTTTAGGATCTTGTTCTTTCCGTCATGATCTATCATGACCACAGGTGAGAGGTGGAATATACATGTGCTGGTAAATCCAGACCTTTCGTTGTTGGCTAAACTCTTTCTTCAACTGGATGGACTGTAGCTGATTGCCCTAAAGAGCATCCACCAGCACCCAGTGCTTCTGTAGCTCCCAGGCAAAAAGGGTCTTGGTGGATATGGTTGTAAGAACTACAAAACAGATGTGGGTCAGACAACCAAACTCAAATGCAATTTTGCAAAGGTAAGGATCTGGTCTACTGTTCTATGGCCAGAATCAAAGCCGCACCTGAGTCAGTCAAAGCTTCCCTTCAAACACCCAAGAGTAAACTTGAGTGCAGCTCTTCTCCATATAGTTGGGTTTCAGAGCCCAAATTGTGTGTGGAGGTGATTCCAGCCATACCTTCCTGATGGCGCTCAACCATACACACCAGTTTAGGCTCCTTACCACCAATGGATATTTCCAATCCATTTAACTCAGATTATCATGTAAGGCAAGGCAAGGCAAATTTATTTATATAGCACAACTCAGTACAGAGACAATGCAAAGTGCTTTACATGATTAAAATATAGGAAAGTAAAACAGAATAAAAGCAAGTAGGAATAAAATGTAGAAACAAACTACAACATCAAAAACAGTTGGACTAAAAAAAAGTTAATCTAGTGATGTTTTGGTAGAACAGTTTAACTAGAACAGTCAAAGGCAATCCTAAACAAATGTGTTTTTAATCTTGATTTAAAGGAACTCAGGCTTTCCGCACTTTTACAGTTTTCTGGAAGTTTGTTCCAGATAAGCGGAGCATAGGAACTAAATGCTGCTTCTCCGTGTTTGGTTCTGGTTCTGGTTCTAGGTATGCAGAGTAGGCTGGAGCCAGAAGACCTGAGTGGTCTGGAGGGTTGATACACTGATAACAAGTCTGTGATGTATTTAGGTGCTAAGCCATTTAGGGATTTATAGACTAACAGAAGTATTTTAAAGTCTATTCTCTGAGATATAGGGAGCCAGTGTAATGACTTTAGAACTGGGGTGATGTGCTCTACTTTCTTAGTCTTAGTGAAGACGCGGGCAGCAGCGTTCTGGATCAGCTGCAGCTCTCTGATCCACTTTTTAGGCAGACCTGTGAAAACACCGTTACAGTAATCAGTTCTACTAAATATAAACGCATGGATTAGTTTTTCCAGATCCTTTTGAGACATTAGTCCTTTAATCCTGGAAATATAGATGATAGAAAGCCGACCTTGTAATTGTCTTTAGATGTAGAAAGTAGACACACCAAGGTCTTTCCCAACGCCTGCCCAAGTTAACACCTGACCTCAACGTTCCTCCCAGCAGCGGGTTGGTCCACGTGGAAGGGGCTTCTTGTGGCCTTTTTGAGCCAGGCCAGCTAAACCACAGGAGCCATGGCTTGATCAGTGTGGTAACATGTTCAGTTGCAGGGTACAAACACAGCTATTCAGCCATAGTGTCATTGACTTTACCCTCTTTCCTTACAGTTTAAAGAAAACACGAGTTGGCGTTCATAAGTTGATGAAAAGTGTGCTTGAGGATTGATTCAGGGCTTTATCTAAACCATAGACGGAGTGAAATATGTCAAATTTGACAGCCAAGAAAAGGCCAAATGCTACCTGAAACTATTGCTTTCCCATTTGCGTTGTTCACTTTTCGGTGTGGTAGAAATAAAGTAGAATGAGATCAGTTCTAAAAACTGCAGTTTGGCTCAATGTCACCAGTTTGACTTCATCTGAAAGCAGTCAATATTTGCTGAAGAGGCTCTGCGTTGGATGGCCTGATGGTGCACTCTGACTGGGCTCTTTTATTCCGCTGTAAATCTAATGAACGGTAGCAGACTGCTCAACACTGCGAAATTAAACTTTTTATTGGCTGTCCAAAAAGTAAGTTAAGCCCATAAAGAACGTGATAAAAGCAGCACAACTAAGAAGTACTGTATATATGATAGAAATAAATGTAACAGTAAAGTTTAGCATGTATATTTCAGAGGAGTTACCAATCTTTTTCTAAGCACCTTATTTTTCTCCTTCGATACCTGTTCCTTTGGAATTAGGTTTATCTTTTTTTTTTTTTAAATCGACTTATCAATATTTCTCCAATACCGATTGCCAGCTTCACTTGAAATGCAGCTGGTGTTCTTGTTTGCTTCGCCCCTTTCCGTCACTGTCAGGAACCGTTTTTTTCCTTTGCTTTCATACTCAAATTCTAATTTTCTCAAACATCTATCACCTTTATTAGCTTTTCTCTTCCTCTGTCTGCAGAAATCCATCCAACTGTTCCTACTTTATTTCTTTCAACTCTGGGCTTCATCTATTTCTAAGCAGAGCTGCTGCACATCATCAGGAGACTAAAGACTAGAGGAAACGCTCTGTCAAATAATCTTTTAATGTGCCAAAATAAATGAATTGCTTTTGAAGGTGTTGTTTCTTTTTTATTTTCTAATGAACCATTCAAACCTATCAGCGGCGGTAAAAGTGCTACTGGTTGTAGTAATACTAGAAGAACAAATGCCTCTCCTGTTTTTCCATATATGTACTAAGCAGATTTTTCTGGAGCATCAGGTCCCTCAAATATTTAAAGAATGTGTGTTGCTTTTGAAATGTATTATAAATGACAGTAACGCCTAAATTTATCACACACACACAGCTCCCAGGGTACTGGATTAGTTTAAAACCCAAGCCGCCACCTTTAAAATAAAAAGGTATTGAGATATGCATGCATAATTAATTATTCATGTTGGGCCATTGATTTTTCATTGACCAAATGAATCATTGTGGATCCTTTAGAGACCAAAATTTGCCGTAGAAATACTCTGGTCGGGTTTAACCATACCTGGAACATGTCTAAAGTAAATCATGTCATCTACAGTAGCCGATTAGGGTCTGCCAGGTAAGCCGATTTTAATTGTGACTGACCACGCCTATAATGTATTTACTATGATAGAACTCCGAATGAAAAGTTAAAGCCAAAACAGACAACAAAGATTACCAGTAATGGTCATTAGCAGGGTGCTTTTTAGGAGCGACTAAGACACACATGGGATAAATTTGAGGGGAGGAAATAATACCTATTACTTTATGTTTCTACATTATAAATGCATTATGTTTTAAAGTGAAAAGATAAGGTAACTTGAAAGCATGTTGGTGTATAAAAGCTTTCTTTTACAGTTTATAACAATCTATCAATTGCTATTTCCTGACTAATTTACAAAACTGTCCGTTCAAGAAATGGATAATGGTATTAACCAAATGTAATATCTGTTTTAACAGAATCAACAAAAATAGATTCCTGTAATCGGGCCAGAGCATCAACTGCAGATCGAAATAAAACAGATGAAAGGAAAGTTCTGTGGAGAAGCAAAAGTAAGTTGCTTCTCCACAGTAATAATCCTTGATGATGCTAGAGAATAAGTTTGACCTGAGAAATATAGTCAAACTTAACATTTTTCACAGCACTCCTCCTTTACGATTAAAGCTTTTATACATCCATCCTTTCATCTTCTATTTTATAAAGCTAGAACTTATTTCATCTCAGGGCCTTATTTAACTTCTTCAAACTTTTCATGAAAAAAAAAAAAATTAAGATTTTTTTAAAGAAAGAAAAAAACCCTTGGGGGTTTGCCTAATGGGGCTCATCTCTTTGACTCCTGACTTAAATTGAAAGTGAGAATCTTTCTGATTCTGGCTGATGCTAATTAGAGGCCGAATCCCCCGCCAGTCTGCCCAGAAGCTACGGATGCTGAAGGACCTAAAGAGCCGGAGAATGGTGAGGTTGCATTGTCCTCTGAGGACACTGGGTGTTCAGAGGAGGGAGAGATGAAGTGTGGGCAGGATTGTAAAGCAAGCCTATCATACAATCTGAACAACAGCCTGAGACGCAAGCAAGGACACCGATACTCACAACAAACGTGGACAAATGCACGCACAAAACCGGAGATGCCTGGAGCTCGAATGTAGCTGCTCCCTCTTTTTTACTAATTATCCAGCTCCCTCAACTAATATGTCACACATTAAGACAACGTTAAAAGTGTGAAGATTGTAAAATAAGCGAGGGGTTGTTATAAGCCAGGAACCGTGGATGTGTGAAAGCTCATTATCCAACGGAGGCAGATGTGCTTTTAAAAACGCCTGTCACATAAAACAGCAGATGAATGATCCATGCTCTGACAAACCCGGGGGGGTTGCCTTGAGTCGGAAACAAAGTGGAGAGGAAGAGGCCTGAATCCAGTTTAATTATTTAAAGCATTTAACGCAGCACGGCTTTGGCCCAGCAGACTGAAAACAGAAAGTAACAGCTTCTTTCAAAGTGCCAATAAGCAAACCGGTTAGCTATGAGACAGTAAACATCTAAATAACGGACCGGGCACGATTAAACCATGCAGAAAATGACTGTACCTGGGCTGGGGCTGAGACTCACCTGAGCGAACGTCCAGGTGAGCTTCATGTGTTTGGTGGCCGCGTAGCTGCACTCCAGCAGCCTGGGCCGGCTGTTCACGTCCACCAGACACTTGTTATCATCATCATCGATGGTTGGACTGAGAACGCCGAGGTGAATCTGCTGGGAGCTGGTGAAGTACACGTTCTGCTGGGAGACAGAGATGACTGCGAGTGAGGGGGAAGGATGTCACTTCGACGTGTGTTTAGTCACGGAGCATCAGAACGAGACAGTGAAATGCAAAAATCATATGCATGTTCTTCATCCGTTATATAATACTGAGAAAGTTTTAGAATCTTTATATGTCACCATAAGGACATTTTGTGTGAGATGGCGGCTCAGAATTCACAAATAGCACACAGAAAGCAATCAAAGACATCCAGGAAACGACAAAGAACGAGCATTCATAGAGAAGACCCTGAAAAGTCTGAAAACATGCTATGGAAAGAAAAAGCTAAATGGACTAAACTTGAATCACACTTTTCCAGTCATACTGACCACTCAGAGCTACATTCACCCAGTCACACTCACTAACATGCACAGATTCATGACATGTTACTCATGTTCTGGAATTGAACCCACAACCTCCTGCTTGCCAGACAATTACTCCACCCATTGAGCCACAGTCACCCAAAATTAAGCTTTGCAGCAGAGAAAGACGTATCAGAAGTGGGGAATTATTGTGCAAACAGGTTATAAGTGATATTCAGATTAAAATAAAATGTTCAAGTTGACTGTACCGAATGACACTTCCTGAGAAACTAAGAAGTGTGCATCTGATAAAATCTAAATGTTTAAGCCAAAAAAAGACCGATAGCAGCCACTTTACGGAACGATGTAAAATTGTACAACTGCATGAATATACCAAACACTCCATGAGAAGCTAAACGCGTGTTCAGTTTAGTTAAAATGTTCAAGTTAATTTTTCCATTTTTTTGCAATTTGAAGGAATATCCAAACAAACATCCCCTGAGAATGTGTAATAATTCTTTATTGGATCAAGGACCCCATTTCACAAAGAGTAAATATCTGCATACCTTGGTTTTTCCACTTTAGAAAGCTTGGTCGAGTTTAATTATGACAGCAAATTACTCTGTGAAAGAACTCTGCTCGGTAGCAGGGTTGTTTGGGCTAACCCTGAGCTTTTCCTACGTTTTAGCCGAGATCTGCACAAAGGTGTGTCCTTTCTGACGCAAGAGTGCAAATACCTGGTCGGGAGAGGCTGATCAGACCACAATTAAACGTCTTACATTTTTACAGATTAATATATTTTCAAGCATTACATTTTTTTTTTGCCGCTGTCAATGATTTATCAAAATATTATTATCCCACGTGTTCCTGTTATTCAGTTCTGAAATAATTATTTTTGCTATTTTTGCTGTTATGTCTACAGCAGCTTGTTATATAACAAAGGTGATGCAGAACATCTTGCAGAGGCAACTGTATGTCGAGCTGTCAGGAATGTTACTGTTGCAATTATGTTTAGTTGTTACAGACCTACTAAACTAATAAAATAACACAGAATTCCAGATATAAGTGAAAGCAATCCTGTATTCTATATCAAATTTTAAAACGTCCAGCTCTATTTTTTATTATGTTTTTTTGGGGGGGTGGGGTGGGGTGGGGTGGGGGTGTTATGCCACTACTGACCCTTTTCTTTGGAAAATAAGCTGATAGGAAAGGGAGCTGAGAGAGGAGGAAGACCTGCAGCAAAAGACCGCAGGCCCAAATAGAACGTTTGTCAGCCACGTCGCGGCCTAAGGCCTCCGTACTTTGGCCTCACGCGCTGCAAGCTCCGACAAATGGGCCACTGGAACGGAGGCAAAGGTTTTATTTTTTCCATGAGCGCCCCAAGAAAAGAGCTTTGAAAACCAGCTGAGTGGGAAGAGAGAAAAAAATAACTGTGAGGAGTTGTAGTGCAACCGTGACTGCTTTCACTGGATTTTAATCCTGCAATCGTAAAGTTGTGGGTTCTATTTCAGCATCCTACTGTGGCCCTGGGCAAGACACTCAACCTCAGATCATCGTATTGGTTTATGAATGTGAGTAAGAATGGATGAATATGGCTCCAGTCTAAAGAGATGCATCCAGTGGGCTAGATGAAACTGGCTAGATGTAATACAGTAGTTAGTGATTTTAATTTGCAGTTTTGTAGAATTTAGCATTTTTGTCCATCTATAGCAACTATTAGACTGTTTTGCATTAATAGTGCAGCTATAAATTTGCATTTTTCCAGCTACACATTGGTTTAATCTTCAAGGCTGCAGCCTGAGCACATTTTAACTTTTCCACTTTCTAAAACAGCACTAAGAGAGAGACACGAGCACAAATAGATTCACAGATTTGGTAAACCAGGTGAAAACAACACCACACGAGCTTCAAATGTAATGGAAACCATATACACAGATTAGTCAAGTATCTGTGGTGACACAGAGCACACTAAATACCACTGCTTGAAAGCAGGTCAAAAATCTTGCAAATAATGTTCAGTTTAACTATGGATGGACTAAAGATACATCCAGTTTAACATTAAAAATGGATTTTATTCTACAGTGACAAATATGAAGAAAAATGTCTTATCTGTCTTTTAAGTTACTGGAATTGAATCACTGCCAATTATTTCAGTTAAATACTGGAAAATCTACACTCGGTAATAAGAATATGGTAAAAGCCTATTTGAGAACAAGTGTTATCCAAAGAGCTTCTCCATGTCTTAACCTGCTTCTTGCTACTTCTAAGAATGTCTGCTCGCCAGCACCTTAGAGACCTTTTTTAGAGCTGTGGACAATAGGAAGGTCAGATAGGATGGTGTAAGCCCATTTAACCATTTCAAAAAACAAAATGTAAAATTGCATATACATTTTTATAATTGAGAGGTAGCCAGCACAACACGTGTAAACAAAGCCTTGCTCCTGTCAGGAGTTGATCTGCAGAGTTTTTAACAAGTGGCAGAAGAGACATCTCAGATTGACTGACACCGAAATACAGACTGTTACAGTTGTCAGGTCCCGGGTATGAATGAATTTGTCATGGTCAGGGAGAGGGAGAAATGACAGGATGTGAAAAAGGGCCTTCATGAAAAAAACAAAACTGCTTCTATTATTTACATTTATTGGTTTGTGAGATTCCCAACACAGAAAATAACAAACAAAAGAAAAACCCAAAAAATAACTTAGAAAATCTTATCTAATAAAAATTAATTAACCTTTTTAACACTGGCAAAGAATATATAATAATAATAATACTAATAATAATAATAATAATAATAATAATAATAATAATAATAATACAATATTTATGACACACTGGGGGGGTTGCTCGTGTGTCCTTTCACTGCTTCTCTGGACTTATTCCTGCTGCGGAAGGTTGCATGGTGTAGCTTAAAGGGGGCTGTTTCATCAGGTTAATAACAGCTAGTGTTAGCTTATGTAGTGCGGGAGGTTTTTGACTTCCCTGATGCGCATTCAAGATCTTTACTGACCTTTCTATGTTGCTATCAAACATCCATGTCATTCTGTTCCGTGTCGTTCTGTGTACCATTATGCTGACCACGGAAAAGTACGACACGGATGAGCTGTTCTCATTAAGAATGAGCGTAGTGGTCTAATTTCAGCGTCATTTTGACAACATTCAGTGTAATGGTCTGCTACTCTAAAATGCACTGCCGAGAATTCTTCTCTGTGTTTGTCCCTGAAGCACATGAAATGAACAAATAGAGGTGCTTTCCTGTCATTTTAAACCTTCTTTTACAAGTGGTGAATAACAGGGCGAACAAACCGCTGTGTTCTGGAAAAACATCAATTATTCTGATATTTTTAAGAGCGTTAAAAGATAAATTTAAAACTAAAAGTGTATGTTCATTGTGAAGAGTTGGGGTTACTAGGGTGTAGTTACAGAACATTTGTCACGCAGAAAGACAAAATATTGCAATGGACAGTTTTGCACACAGTATCAAAAGATGCATAAACAGAGTTGTCCCCCGTCTTACAATACAAATGCTCGCCAGAGCGCTTCAGGGAATAAAGCTCTTGTTATTAATATTTAAGCAGTTTTTCAGTTTTTGTGTCCTGTCTGGCAATGTGGCAATAAGAATTGTTGTCTTAATGCCAAAGAGAGCCCAACAGATTTTACTTTCACAAGCGGAGCCTTACTGCTTTCCCCATAGTGCTCCACTTGATTTATATATGCAAGAAGCTTTATTATAATCTATGCAGGGAATATTTCATGTTAAATGGACACTGAAACAAGATGGTAGAAGAGAAAAAAGGAGAAAAGGTGAAAGAGAAAAAGGAGATAATGATACAACATCCTCAGTCTGCTTCTTCACCTGCAAAGAGTGAGATAAAAAGAGCAGCAAAACCAACCGATAAAGTATTACAGATACAATCAAGTAACGAGAATTAGGCCTCGTATATAATATACAGTATATAAATTAATATAGTGTATTAATTAATACAACATGTACAATGTGACGGCTGAAGATAATAATTGGGGTTTTCTGTATGGAAGTGAATCTGTAAGTACCTAAGTGTGTAAAGTTTATCCATGAGAAAAATGCTCAATAGTGGTTGTGAAGAGCCAAAGACCCGCCGCGCAGGTCACTGAGGCAGACACCAGGGGAACCAGAACCCAGATGGGACCAGACACCAGATGGGACCACATTTAACAAATCAGACAATTCCTATTACATCACATGTGGAGGCTCAACTTAACTCTCAGAGTCTGGCAGACATACGTGTTTTCTTCCTACTGTTTGTTGTGCAGACAGAAAACATCCAAATTTTTGCATTGAAAAAAAAAGACCTTTAAAATGTTAAGACGCACCACTGCAATCAAGAATAAAAGATCACATGGGACAAACTTTTACTTGCAAACTGGAGGCCTAACTTTAACGCACAAATTTTTTTTTAAATCCAAATCTCATGTCATCTCAGTCCCAGAATGCAATGCGGTGTACTGTGTCATCATATTTACTGACTGTATTATCATCATCATCCTATTCAGTATCTATCCCAGAGGCCGATTTCACAAAAGCCGGATTTGGAAATCCAGGACAAGCGCTAAAGCCAGGTATAGAGGGATGAAACTTTTTCAGCAGAGACAGCCTTTGAAAAACAATGTTCACCTCATATCAGATTTTAATAGAGGCATTAATTTAAAACGTTAAGCATAGACTAAAACAAATTCAAAGAACTTATGTAGGACTCCTGATATGCAATGAAATTACCCATTCATGATAAAAATACATGAAATAACACAACAATCTTTCCATTAACAGTTGCAAGGTCACTGAGCCTTATGGCTTGTATTTTTTATTCATTTGGCTGTGAGATGTATATTTTGTAGCCTCGTGAGACCATCCTGATCTCGCGAGCTTTCAAGGTTTCACTCGCAGATCAGTCTGGCTACTCTCCGTTAAAGAAAATTTGGAGCCGTTCACCAAATGAACGTCCAATCAGCGTTGGCTTTGAGGCGGGTTGAGGTGTGACGCAACGAGAAGCGCGACAGTTCAGTCTAAAGAACATGGCGGCTTCAGCCGATGAAACTAGCGTTAGCGTGGCTATCGAGCAAGTTTTATCGGAATTACAGAGTATTTCTTTGCTGAGCTAACGAGCCTTTACCTGCAGCAGCAAGACTAGCTTGGCTTGTGGTTGTGTTTTCGTCGTAGCTCTGTTACGAGCGACGACGAATCTGATTGGTTCATTTGGCCCGTCTATCACCAACATAGGCCAATCAGCTAACCAGTATTTTCGCCCCTTCCCAAAATTACTTCAACGGAAGGTTTCCAGATGGATATGCGGAGCAAATCTATCTGGCGGAATCAGGTAATATATTTTGTGCACTTAAGGGGAAACTTAAGACTGCAGCCACCCCTGCAGTCTTCAAAAACACAGTTGAACTGTAACAATGCCCACATGGATAATGATAAAGTTAATAATGGAATAGGCTGCATCATAATTTTAAAACTATTATAGTAGTTGACTGAACACCAATGTGTATCAGTGGTATTTTAATACAGGCTGATGCAAAAAAACAAAACACACAGATGAGGAAACTGAATCAATGAGAAAACTAACTGGTTTCTGATCAGTGTGACCAATGACTGAACAGAGAAGGCACCAGGATTAACTAAACCTGGCTATTAGCCTGGTCGGGAGCAAGCTAGCTGCACAGAATAAAATGCCACGGTAACTTATGTGCTGCTGCTTTTGTGAAACCGAGTCAAGGCAGGAAAATCTCGGCTTAATCCTCTATCTTGGTTTTGTGAAGTAGACCTCAGCTCTACTTAAACTATAACTCAGCAAAAACAAAACAAAAAACAAATAAACAAAGAAATATGACTGGTAGCTTTACCAATAAAAAAAACTAAGATTAACAGATTAAATAAAGATCACATCCATCCTCAATGCTCAAAACACAATGTTGCAGTAACCTATATTTTAAAAATAGGGTTGGGGGTTCATCACCGTTAGCCACAGGAGGTTCTGTTAAAGTAGGCTAATTTCTGAATGCTAATTGTGTGCTTCTTATTTCACCTGCAAAACTAACCAACGCTATCCACATCACTCCCACTTTTCATGTTTTGAGAAATAAACAGGAACCCGGTAGCTGTTCTAATTAGGATGGCGAACAGAAAGGGAGAGAGAGAAAAAGGAGTGGCAGGAGACAGAGAAGTGAGCAGAGAGGTCAGGGAGGAAAGTCGGTTCTGGCTGAATATTAGTTGTGGGGGGGGGGGGTTCTTTACATACCTGGATAAAAAGAAACATAAGGAGATGATAATAAATGCAAGTACTGACCCACTTTTCAAGCCTGGAGAGGTTAATCGAAACGCAGTCATTAAAAATAAACTGAGATGCATGATACTTCTTGCTGAGTCTGCCAATAAAGAAAAGGAGATGAATAACGAGAACGGAGAAGGATCAAGGACAACATGAAGTCTTGTACAAGCAGACGAAAGTTTAAATGGGGTGAAAAAGTAAGCAGGAAGGTGACAGCGAACAGAACAAACAGAAACACTGACTCAGTGTCTTTCCACAGGAGGACGCGTGAGAGCTCCCGGGAGATAATTGATGAGAATGATGACCGTGTTACGGGAACAAGACATCTCTAAATAGGAGACATTATCGCACTGTGGAACAACGGCGGAAACCTTTCAGCCTTTACTTAAATACTCCTTGAGATGGACAATAGCTCACGCCGACGACGCATCTGAGTGCGTGAAAGCGTAGAGTTCGCTAACAATGTGTGAATGACTTTAAGGAAGGGCCTAATTCTCGCTGGGTGCATGTGTGCTGATGCAGGTGATTAAGGCCACTTCTCTGTATAGATCCACGCTGCGCTTCCAGCAGGAGACTTGCTTCCATCTCCTCTCCTGTCACAGTGACTTACATCTGCTAATAGAAAGATTAGCGCGGCGCTTTGTTTGACGGATAACAATCTCTCCTGACAGAAGTACGCGTTTAATGAGTGCGGACAACACAGGAGCTGTCAGCTTTACGTGGATTTGTGGCACTTAAGTCCAACGCGAGCAGATGACATTTCGGTTAAAGAGAAATCTTCTTGAAGTCATGAAAGAATTACGGTTTGATTATCTAATCTGTCCCTACGGGCTCATCCGAGGTGGGTGAGTATAATAAATGGGAAGTCAATCTACTGCGCGTGACCGGGTTTGTATCATACACTGGAATCTTAAGGTGTACCTTTAAAATAGTGGTAACACCGTTACATGCTCAGGATGAGGGATTGCTGCAAACCCAATGACAATGCAGACGACTGTCCACTGTGGCTCTACGCTCTTTCAGGAGGAGTGAATGCTGCTTGTCAATGACTCTATGCAATCCGCTGGGTTACCTTAGAAAACCTTTTAAACATGTCCGTGTAACGATCCCCAGGTCTTTGATAATTTTTAGGTCCCTGGGGGATCTAAAAATCTGTTGTTCACCTTTTAAGTGTTCGTCAGCCTGTAGATTATGCTTCCTGCCATTATTTATTCTGTTCATTGTCCATTATTCTGTTATTGTACTGGATGTTTTCTCATAATGTGAACATTTCCCCTTATATCATGCCAGATTTTTGCACCTCCATCATCTGTTTCAGGAGTTTTGTGTTGCAGGCAGAAGGATGTGTTTATTAACATCTTATCGGCAACGTGAGAGGATAAACATTTTGTTTTAGGCTAAGCACACAGAGGCTCTAAAGCCTGAGTTTTATTAAAATTTGTGCTTTAATTTTTGCAAATATATATTATTAACCCTATGAGCTGCTACTGCTGTTTCTTCCATCCACTTCATCAGGAGACAGGCTATTTTTTTGGCAAGTTAATGTATTTAGTCTGCAGCCCGAAAACCTTACAACATATCTGATTTCAATCTGCAAGGGGTTTGTAAATTATGTTATATTGATGGAAAGCTGGGCGTGGGTGTCAGAAGATTTCTCCAAGACCCTGCAAACACCATCCACATACTGGTTACGTTCTAACATAAGCAGTGAGGATAGCGGAGATAACCTAATGAACCTAATAAGATTTTGAATACCATGGTATGGCGTATTTTATCATGATCAGAAAGGAAGCGAGGATGAGATGACTGGTGAAACGAAGCTATTTTGTGACAGTCTTTCCAAGACAGTGTAAAGAAAAGGACATAGGGTCCAAAAGACAGACTCAAGAAAAGGCAAGAAGCGATCCAAAGACAAGAACTAATCAGACAAACTGGGCAAGAAGGAAAATAAACCAACAATTTTCTGTTTTAATTTTATTCTGGAATAATCAAAACTAGGTATTTACCCTGCACAACGACTCATGTGTTGATTCCTCTCTGATGATTAGAAAAGTATGCAACTGTCTAATGAAAGTACAATCATTTCTTGGTTGTACCTAGGCCTATGTGTTATAGGGTCCAAACAGCAACTGTGCTGGCTTAAAATTTTATTTTATGGGCTACTAACCTGACCCTAAAATTTAAGTAAAACATAAGTATTTTATCCTAAACTCGCACTTTCCCTCGTGAAGATAACTCTGAGCTGTAATTGGAAAAGTGGCAGTTAGTACACGGCATGTTGCAAAAAACAACAACAACAAGCTATATTCAGGCAAATACACAAAGCTCATGTTTTTATTTGCATTCAAGAAAGGGATAATAAGATAATAAGACTCATAACAGCTGCTGTTTATGGTTTCAGATGGATCCACCGAGGGCCCGCTGTTTGGAGTCTGCCTGTTTGGAAAGGAACATTTCTTTGCCTCAGAAAAGTAGACATAAAAAAGATCCGGAAAGATTTAAAATCAAAACAATGAAGGCTGCTGTAAAACTACGCCGACTTATCTTTGAATAGCTTATGTTTGCGATGACATCCGTCATTGGATTGCTTTGATAGTGAGGAAAGCTGTGATGATTCCGAGACTGAATCCTCCAAAGGCGTGTTCAGACTTGACAGCATCGCTGCCCTGACACGGCATCTGAGTTTTGGGAGAAGTTGTTAAATTGGCCCCACAGGCTGTGCGCCACCATTGCTTCTGCTATTGTTGACGGTGCTGCTAATTGGCCAAAAACTCAAAGTCAAACAATAACCGAATTTGCTAAAGCTCAGCATGCTGCAGAAGGAACACGTCTGCTCATATCACCAAACACACAGGAGTCTGTCCTTGTGCTAGTCGCTGACCTTTGTCAACCTTTTTCCAACCAACTACAGGAGTTTGATCTTGCAAAATGGTAAAATCCTGTGCTCCTAAACACAACAAAGTAGTTACTGCTCACACTGCCAGGAAAAAAAGGCATTTTTAGTGTTTTTTTTCTAATATTGGTTTATATTATAAGTCTTAAGAGAAATTGGGAGTTACTTTAAATCAGTATCGACAGGTCACAAGCACTCCTGGAGGGACTGTTGCCATTTGGGGAAATATTGAAACAACAGATATCAGGCAGAAAATTTGAAGCTTGAGTGCAAATGAGCAAGCTGTGTGCGGGCAAGGTGGCCAACAGACCTGGCTCAGAGAGCCCAATTATTTTACAGCAGTTTGGCATTGCCGCAAATCATTGTGAGAAGAACAGCCAACACGATTGACCCATGGAGTAGGGCTGCACAATATATTGCAAATTTATCGTTCCATAATATAATTAATTGCAATATGCATATAGCAAAGAATCGCTTGGAGTGCAATGAGTGTAAGGTAATTGTCAGGATGCAGCTTATTGGCTGCATGCTGAGCCTCTCTCCCTCTCTCTTGTTCCTGCGCAGCCTGATCAGTTTCACCTGGCAGGCTGCAATTAACCCACAACTGCTTCCACCTGTTCCCACCGCTTTATCAGACTCACCTCTTTCTGTTCCCGTCGCCGGTCCATAGCGTTCACTCCCGCTCAGTCCCTGCCAGTTTTTCTTGTCAGCTCCGTTTGTACCCGTCAGCCTGAAGACTCCGTTCACCTGGTCTTGTTACAGTCAGCCCATAGACTTTCCGACAGTTTTGCTTCCTCCAGTATTCAGCTCAGACGTTCAGACCTCCACCGTTCGGCTCAGACGTTCAGACCTCCACCGCTCGGCTCAGACGTTCAGACCTCCACCGCTCGGCTCGGACGTTCAGCCCTCCACTGCACGGCTCGGACGTCCTGTGCTCCACTACTCGGCTCTGAGGATCTGCTCGCCTCTGCTCAGCTCTGATGCTCTGCTCGCCACTGCTCGGCTCTGACGTTCTGCTCGCCTCTGCTCGGCTCTGATGATCTGCTCGCCTCTGCTCGGCTCTGATGATCTGCTCGCCACTGCTCGGCTCTGACGTTCTGCTCGCCTCTGCTCTGCTCTGACGTTCTGCTCGCCTCTGCTCGGCTCTGATGATCTGCTCGGCTCCGATGCTCTGCTCGCCTCTGCTCGGCTCTGACGTTCTGCTCGCCACTGCTCTGCTCGGCTCTGATGCTCTGCGCTCCACGGCTCTGCTCAGATGTCCTGCTCTCCAGTGCTCGGCTCCAGAGTTCCTCCCGGTCAGTCTCTCCACACTCCTCCTGCCAGCCAGCTTCTACACCCTTCACCTCCGTCCGTTGAAAGACTCTGGTCTCATCCTCCATCTTCCAAACTATTCAATAAAACTCACTCATAAGAACTGACTCTGTGTGTGCGTGCTGTGTCCGGGTTCATCCCAGAAAAATATATCATAACATTATGGACCGGCCAAGGGATGAACCCGAGCACGCACAGAGCCTGGTGTAGAAGCTGGTAGGATCTGCCTCGCCTCCGGTTCGTCTCGCCTGGGTCGCAAGGTTGCGACGCCACGCTTCCGTCTCGCCTCGCCTGGGTCGCCGTGCGGCGACGCCTTGCCTCTGTTTCGCCATGGTCGCTGGATTGCGACGTCACGCTTCTGGTTCGTCTGCCGGGGTCGCATCCGCGACGCCCCGCTTCTGACTCCGTTTCCTGGTTCGTCTTTTGCAAGTTCCGCCTCCTACGCTGCGCAGCCGTTAAAGACGGCGCTCCTCGTCGTCGCTGCCCAGCGTTGACTTTTGCCGCTGCCCAGCAGACAAAGACTTTGCTGTCCAGCACGTCCTGGTTTCTGTTTTGTTTAAAGTTATTTTTGGGTCCTGGTTTTTGAGTTATTTTTTATTTACTTAACGTTTCTTAGATTTCTTAAAGTTATTCAGGTTTTGTTGTGTTCTAGTTCTGCTTTAATTTCTAGTCTTTTTGTATATTTTTTATTGTTTTAGAAGAATTATTTCCACCTTCTGTTCTTTTGTTTTGGCTCAACCTTAGATTTTGGTTTACTTAGAACTTTTGGGATTTATGTTGCTTTTGAGTATTAGAGTTTTATTTAGCTTTTGTTTATCCAGTTCGGTTCTATTTTTTAGGTTAGTTTTCTGAGTTTTGTTTTTGAGTTCCAGTTTTTTACCTTAGACTTCCTGTTTTGGTTTGTGTTATTTCTAGCTCTAGTTATCTAGTTTTTCATCAGTTCAGCTGTATTTGCCCTCATCTCCCGGTTCTGCTTTGTTTCATCGTTTCGCTTTAGCTTTTGGTTCCTTTCCTAGTTTACCAGTCTTGTTTTGATTTTTCAGTTTGAGACCCTGTAGTTTCGTCAGCCCTGTAGTTTCGTTAGCTCTGTAGTCCCTGTCTTGACCCTGTAGTCCCTGTCTAGCCCCTGTAATTCCAGTCTAGCCTCTGTAGTTTCTGTCCTAGCCCGGTAGTTCTAGTCTTGTTCTGTATTTGTTTTTTCTTTATTTTAGTTTTGTTTGTTTTTTTTTTTTTTTTTCCCCCCCTTAGTATTTAGGTGTCTGGGTTCCTGCGCCTTATGGGTTCCTGCGCTGTATGGGTTCCTGCGTTGGATGGTGTCCAGCGCTCTTTAAGGTCCCTGCGCTCTCTTGGGCCCTGCGCTTTCTAGGTCCCTACACCCTTCTCCTGTTTTCGTTGTATGTTTTGCCCTGTTTAGGTTAGTTTAGTTCCCTTCCGTAGTTGTTTTGTTCTGTCTTGCCCTAGTGTCTCTGTGTTGTTCCCCTGTTTAGGCGCATGCAGGTCGCTGTCAGAGCCCTCCGGCGCACCCATGTCGCCGGCTGAGCCCTCTGGTGGGCCAGACTGTCGCTGCCCTGTGCATGCAGGTTGCCGCCAGAGCCCTCCGGCGCTCCTATGACGCCGGCTGAGCCCTCTGGTGTGCCAGCCTGTCACCACCCAGTGCACGCAGGTCGCCGCCAGAGCCCTCCGGTGCTTAAGTCGCTGTCTGTGCCCTCTGGCGCGCCTGGCCTGTTGCTGCCTAGCTCACCCTCTTGTTGTTATTCCCTTGTTTAGGCGCTGCCAGAGCCCTCCGGCGCTCCTATGTCGCCGGCTGAGCCCTCTGGTGCGCCAACCTGTCGCTGCCCAGCGCACGCAGGTCGCCGCCAGAGCCCTCCAGTGCTTTAGTCGCTGTCTGTGCCCTCTGGCGCATAACAGTAATTATTTAAGCACCCTGGAATCAGGCTCTCACATCCTCCAAGATGTTTGGGGACTTTTCTTGTTTAATGCAGAATAAAAAGTTTAAGACAGAGAGGTGGTAAAGTCGATAAAGAACTACAGCTAAGTTGTTTTACTGTCAAAACATAACAAGTTGGTTAGAGGCAACCTTTTAAATAAACCCTTGCGTTTCAGATGGAAAATATGAATGTTTTGTTCTTTAGGAGCTGAATAGACTACTTATTATCTGGGGGTCTATGTTTCCTAAAGAAAGATATAAACACTTTAATTTCTTCTGTATTTATTGCAAGCTATATCGTTAACGCAACATTATTGCATATCACGACCTTTCCTCAAATCGTGCAGCTCTATCATAGAGTATTTGACTAGATACAAATGAAAGGCATATAACCCTCTAAATTTACAGAAAGCTAAAAAAGATTTCTCGATGAAATTGTTCTGGCATTTTCCAAATAGAAATAATTATGGCAATTCTGGCTGACCTAAAACAAGAAATGTTTACTCAGATTTTATGCCAGCCAGAAAAGAAAATACAACTAGCTATGTCTACATTTCTCTATTAACGTTTAATTTGATGCACTTAGCAGAACCACAGGCACACAGTTGATGTATGGCTGACAGGGTTTGGTGGCTGAACCTTATACAGGAAGTAGATTCTCAAAATCCAGGATCTGCCTGAAACAAGAAGTGGTTGTGTCCAGCCAATAGTCCAAATTCTGCAGAAATTAAAGCTCCTGATATTGACGCTTGTCTCCCTATGTTACTGTAAAAAGAAAGAAACACAATCACATGTCTGCAATAAGGTATATCCACATTAGGGGTTACCAAACTTCTTAGCCTGCGACCCCCAGAATTACAGTGCCAGAGACTGGTGACCCCCCGTTGGCTTTACAAGATGTTGAGCATCTTGTAAAGTTATACTTGGTATCAACTTCACAAATAAGAAAATATATAATCTTTTTAGAACAGTATCAACAATTCATCTTGGGACTCCCAAGAGGCGTCTCGTGACCCTAGGGGGCGTGTCCTGACCCCCACTTTGGGAACCCCTGATCTACACAATAAAACCAGAACTGTCAACTTAAAACGCCACCTTAATGGCCATGTGAGGTCAAATCTGAGATTTAATTAAATTACAATTACTCCATAGTGGTGAAGCATTAGTTTTTTATGTAATAAAAATTGCTAAGTTGAAAGCAGTGGCATATTTATGTCCAAGTGGGAGACTTTTCTTGTTAACTCTGTTATCTTCCTTGTTTGTTCCTCTACGATTTTATTAGCTCTAATGTCTTGTTTGAAATGTTTTATCTTAAGATAGAAAAGAATTGTTAAAGTTGTTAAAAAAAAAAAAGGAAAATCACCATCACACTTCATTGCCTTTCTGCGCCCCTACAGATAATGAGATAACTGAACCTATGCAGCCAGACAGAACAGTGGTGTTTGTTGCTTCTCCTCGCTGTGAGAGTGACTGTTCCCTGTCCGAAGCTGCTGGTAAGCTTATTATTGCCAGCTGTAAATGTCGAGAGAGACAAAGCGCAGGTGTTTGCCTAAAAGACCATCTGCTGCGACGGCAAGGAGACAAGAGAAACATTATGGATGCAAGAATGTCCAAAATCATCATTAGAGCTTTGTCTGAATGAATGGAGAATTAGTGGGAGCAGGAGGGATGGAAAGAGATGCATTTAGTGTCTCACAAAATCCGTTCATATCCTCCACACATTTACTCCTTTCGCTCAGTTACAGGCACCAACTGCAATGCGTTTTATTGGGTTTTTATAAGACAGACCAACAGAGAGTTGGTTATAATTGCAAAGTTGAAGTAGAATTATATGTGGCTTTTAACTAATAAATATCTAAAAAGTGTGGGATGGATTCATATTTAGTCCTTCTTTACTCTGATACTAAATAATATTCCAATCGATTCATTAATAAACAGGGTCCACCTGTGTGTAATCCAATCTCAGTGTAAGTCTAGCGGCTCTGTAACAGCCACAAGCGTTAGATTAACGCACAAACAGCATCACAAAGATCTAGGAACACAGCAGGGAAGAAACTTGTGGATAATTTGAGCATAAACGTCTAAAACCATATCCCAAGCTTTGAACAGCTCACAGCGCACTATTGAGTCCATTCTCCTAAAATGGCACTTTAAAAATAGCAACAATTCTGCATAAATGGAAACCTGCCAAGAGATGATCAACCTGCTAAAGAGACAGGCCATGCATGGAGAGCTTTATTCAAAGTCAAAAGGCCCATAGCAAGTGGGGCAGCTTCACAGTTTGACAGATCAGCTGGGAGAACTTGATGACAGGACTATTCATGTACTCCATGAATCTGCCCTTTAAAAATAGGGGTAAGAAGGAAACCATTACAGGGATAGGGAAGCAGCTCAGAATTTATGTGAAGAGGCAAGGCAATAACCTGGCCAGCCAGACTGATAATGTGTAGCATTCGACTGTTCTGCACATTATCGGCTGTTGAACAGACACAAAGTTTGGTTTTAGCCAATCACGGTATCGAATGAAAATGTTGTAAGCATCAGGCGCCATGAGAAACCACAACAAGTCACCCTGGTCAGGACAGTTCTTGCTGTCCTGCTTTCAAAGAAGAAATGCTGGACTTTGACAAAACAGATGTGATAGCAGCAGCTATGCGTGCGTCCTCCTGCGCTGCCATGATTATTTTGGTTCGGCTGTGGGCTCGGCCGCTCTTGCTTTCGTTACAGTTGTATGTCCCGCCTTAAACAATAATACTGCAACGTGATTTCCCCCGAAGTGTTTTTGGTTCGGTCCCGAATGGTTGAGGCAAGAGCGACACAAGACGGATTCCCGTCTGTTTGTGAACGCACAAATATTGTGCGAATACAGCTTGCAGGCAAGGTTAGCAAGGCAAGCCTGCAAGTCTCAAGTGTTTGAGTTTGACAAACACTTGAGACTGGGCGGAGGTTCACCCTACAGCAGTGTGAATGGCTTAGACCAAAGCGTGCTAATGTGTTTAGGCTTTAAACCAATTGAGTGTCAAAACTTGAGAATTTATATTGACTGACACTCTCTATCCAATATCGCTGAACTTGAGCTAGGTTGCTAAGAAAAATGCGAAAAACGCAAAGTTTCTATATGTGTAATACTGATAGAGAGTGATCTAAAGAACTGCATCTCTGGTTTTAGTAAAAGGCCAAAGCTTTTTTAAATATTCTTTTCAGATTTTTGTTTCCTGAAGAAAAAAACTAATTACAAATCATGTCACATTTTTCCTCCACTTCACAGTTATTCACAACTTTTTGTTAGCACTACTTACATAGCTCCGCAATGGCAAAAAAAAAGAGGAGGATCCACACAAATTAGGCTTAATCTGGCACTGAGTTCATTGAAAAAGATAATTATTTGATGTGAGATGGGTGAGAGTACAGAGAAGCAGTGTAATGCCACGTTTGGATGAGTGTAATGAAAAACCCCCCGTTATAAATTCACTTTACATCAGGATGTTGCCAAAGGAACATCTAGAAATATTACTTCCCCATGTTGGGAAACAGTATCAACAGTATCAACATACTGCCCCTAATTTTACTTGTCTTACAGAAACCTTCTGGCTTGAAATTAATTCATTCAGTCATAATTTAGAATATCTTAGAATATTTCTCATTTTCTGAACAGTACTTTTTAATCACCTGAAATATTACCTAGCTGGCTTTTGGTATATTTTACTACCAGTGATGCCTTGGCCGGCTTTCTAAAAATCCAGCAAGCCTGTCAGAAAGTTATATGAAGGTTTCTTAAAATGAAAGAGGAGTTGGATGACCTGCTGGAGGTTGTGAACGGGATCCTGCTTCCTTACAATGAAAAGCGAGAAACAAAGCAATCTTGGCGCGCCGAAACGTTTTAGAAAGTCAAACTGTTTTTCCTGAAAGAAGACATTTTGTTAGTTGGAAACAGTCTTAGTTTGATGACGCCGCCAAAAATGACTCGCTGCTGGGATAACTCCATTTAAAATGTACAGTATTAATACACAACCAACTATTCTAAGAAAATCTAAGAAAAGCCACAAGAAAAGTCTCCAACAGGAGAATCGCTTCTCTCTCCCCCAAGTAAGGCTGTGTTTGAAAGTGTAACGTTACATTAAACATGTTTAGCTGCTTGGTTTTTAACCTCTTACATACATCAAATATTGTCACAAGATTTTTGGCAGCTTGTTCATTTGTGCTGGAACCGACGAGTTCAATATTCTGGTTAATTTGCTGTTGCTAAGTCATTTCAGTCACTCCCTGAAATAAGCGAAAGAAAACGCAACAAGCAGTTCTAACAGGTCTTGGAAACAGAAATGTGACATAAACACATACAAAAACACAGAGTAATATTTCCATGACATATAATCTCAAAGGTCTAATTTTGTATTATTGATCAAAATCTGTGCACAAGTCGTAATGACTTTATGTGGCAACCCTGAACAAGGAAGCAGCCAGAAGGACTGTCTCACATTGATCCAACCACAAAAACAATTTTCTTAGCCAATCTACAACAATATTGGGGCACAGATCAAATTTCTATTACCAGACTAATTTCCAATGCAATTTCTGTCTAGTTTGTCAGAAACATCCCCGTCTGACTCTGTTGACACGCGCCTGAAATTAGCCCCTGACTCCAAGGATGCATTTTTTTTCTGAATCTGACAAAGGGTAAAGTGTAAACGGTTTCATCATTAACAACCGAGACTTCATCTCCAGACCGTCGGCAAACAAACTCGCAGAAGCTTCTATGTCCATCAGCCAGAACCAGAGTCGAGGGGTTTGTTTGAGCCGTCATGATACAGTGAGGTGAAGCAAAAAGCCGTTACACCACTGCCGTGTCACGGGATGATGTTTTCATTTTATTAATATTTTTGCCACACGGTTTGCATCTACGCCAAAGAGTTACATTTTGGTCTCACCTGAACCGACTGCCTACTTCCACATATATGCTTAATCCCCTCCTTTTCTTACCAAACTGCAAAAGGGACTTTTCTATAGCATTTCTTTTAACAGTGGCACTTTTCTGCCACCTTTTCATGAAGGCCAGATTTGCAGAGCGTGCAGCTCCTGCTGACAGATTCTCCCACCTTAGATAACGGATGTCTGCAGCTCTCCAGCTCTTGGCTGCTTCTTTGATTAATGCTCTCAATCCCCAGCCTGTCACTTTGGCTTGACGACCGTGTCTTGGTAGGTTTACAGTTGTGCTTTAGTCTTTCCATTTTATGATGATCGATTGAGCAGTGGTCCATGAGATCAGTTCAAACTTCAGTATCTTGTTTAATACCATACTCCTGTTTAAAACATCTCCGCAGCTTTATCGCTGATCTGTCTACCGTGTTCTTTAAGAGGTTTGTTCACTAATGTTCTCTCACAAACCTCTGAGGCCATCACAGAATGCCTGTCTAGGATTATATTACCTATATGTGGATTCGATTTACTTATTTTGTGACTTATAAATGCAATTCCCCCTGTATTGTATTTATGTATAGCAGTGTAAATTGGGCAGAATGCAAAAGCATGCCATTTGGAAAGCATTAATCATTTCCCTTCACCTCCCCTCCTGATTATGGACTTTCACATATTACTATGTTTGTTGCTGTAATGTGACAATATAAAAAAAAAAATTCTTTTCACGGCACCGTGAACAGCCCTCATTAATCTGCATGTTTTTCAGAGTAGGTCAAACTTATGACCACCTTGGAAGTTGGGTGTGAGGGTGTACATACTTAGTAAATCTGAACACAAACATGCTAATACTGAAACCTCCAATGTTTGGTCATTAAGCCCCACACTTTCTTAAGTAATGGCCATTTATAAATGTTAACACGATGAGCCAGAAACATTGGAGACATTTTGAAAAATCTTACCTATTACCAACTAATATGGGTGAGTGATGACAATACCTGCTGGCGGCTCTCATGGATCCAAGTCTGTTTACTTCTCATTAATCACAAAAAAATAAATAAAAGATTTCTATCTAGGCTGGTAAAAAGAGATATGAACTAGATTCAAGCTGAATTAAACAAACATACACACACACACATATATATACATATATACATATATATACATATATATATATATATATATATATATATATATATATATATATATATATATGTGTATATATACATATATATATATATATATATATATATGTATATATGTGTATATATACATATATATATATATATACATATATATATATATATATATATATATATATATATATATATATATATATATATATATATATATATATATATATATAAATATAAATATAAATACACACACAACACAAACTTTATTTAGGAAAGAGAATAATGGGGAAAAGCAGAGGTATGAGATAGCTGCAGCTTTCAAAGCATGCTTGCAGACATCCCCAAAGTTATCAGTCATGAGAAAAGATGCGAAAAAAAAAAACACCTTAATGTGTTGCTTCCTGAAACCTTTTAGGTTTGAGTTGGTTGTTTGATTTTTCCTGCCTGAAACCATGATTAACACGGTTCCTCTGGGGCTTGTTTCATTCCCTGTAAAGCTGATCTCACACCAACAGCGTCAGTAGTTCACCAGCATATGCGAAGAAGCGCTTTTCTAAACACCACCCCAACGAGACCTCATCTACGAAACGTCGCCTGCTCCGTCTTTGCTTCGTTTTCAGTCTCTTCCCATCCTCTGTGCACACTTTTAATCATCTCTCCTTTTATCGTCGTCAAAAAGGCTGAGAGGAAACCAAGTAGCAATCATGCATAGCTGGGGCTCAGCTGATCATCAAGAATTCAAGCCCACGTCCATCCATCCGCTTGGACACAGACGCTTTCAGTCATTCTGTTCAGAGGGAAGGTGACTCAGAGGAAATCTAGAGCCCCGGATGAACCCGAGTACAGAGCAAGGATCGGAATGGGGAATAGGCGCTGTGCAGAGCAAAACCGCAGAAGGTATTCCTCATGAATAAAGAACGAAATGTGTGAAGATGTGAGAAGACCAGAGGGGTGTCAGAGAGTTTGACATCAGCTGTGAAGCGCTGTCAGTGGCACACCTTCAGCTTAAACCCCCTGTGGTACAAACCCCCAGATTTAAGGGGGATGTACAAGTTTTTTTGGAACAAAAACAGGGTTGCTGTTCTTTCAGCAGGTGTCATCCACTGCAGAGATTGTCACTGCAGCGGCACATTTCATTAGGTTACTTCAACGAGGGGCAGTTGGAGCGAAGAATATTCCAAAAGGTTATGAATTTACCCCTTCTGCTCTAAGTCGCAGCTGATTACCGCAGCAGGTACAGGACAGAAAATACCCGCTAATACGGTCTACATGTAGTTTTATGCATGCGCCTCTGATTCAACAGCCATGAAGATCTGGAGTCTTTAAAGTGATTAGTTCCCCTCGCTGATTCCATAATGCGCAATAAATATTCTGCAGCTCTCTTGACTCCTTTCAAAGACCCTAAAAATCCTCGTTATCTGAAAGCAGGATACTGTGCAGAGGCGGAATTAAGGCTCACTACGAGTCATTTATCTATCTGCATAAACTGAAATTCTTCCAAAGATAAGAAAAATAATCTTTCCATTTGCCGTAAATAAAATATTAGTTTGCAAACTGAAGAGGCAGAGCTCAGCTTGGGTCCAAACACTTGTGAACTCGTGCAACACTCAGTTGCTTTGATGCCCCTAGTAAAACATGCCCCCAAAAATCCTTCAAACTAATAATTTTTTTTTGTAGTAGCAAAGGAAATCTATGAGATCCAACATTTAATTTAACTACATTCTCTTTTTTCTTCTATAATTTGTCATTCTTCTGCAATACTTTACAAAATTGGGTTATGTAGATCATGCTACAGCAGTGGGGGTTCTAGACCAAATTTAGCAGGGGGGCCAGGGTGTGGGCCAGTGTTTTTTCATAGGGGCACAGAACAAAAGATTGGGGGGGGGGGACTTAACAGGTCAACATTTTATCGTTTTATATATTAAGTAAGCCAAAGAGCCAGTTGTGGCTCTGGAACTGCAGACCCCTGATCTTTTCTCAATACAGCGGGAGCTTAACGTGAAACAGCTTAATTTTTAATTATTGTAATTTTTTTTATATTTTTTTAATTATTTTGTTATTTTATTATTGGGTAAAAACATAAATGAAAAAAAAATACAACTGATCCAAAGACCAGTCAGTCACGGTATCTTGTCAGCATTTATCATCCTAAGAAATTTAATATCATGTCTTTAGTACAGGGGCCATAACAGGGGCCAGAAACAGTTCTACAGGGGCACAGGCCCCTGTTGGCCCCTGTCTAGAAACGCCCCTGTGCTACAGGCTTTCTTTATGATTTAGGTCTGAAGAGTAGGAAAATCATAGAAAAAGGTTAGTATTGTTTCTACAGAACCATTTGGATTATTATTCAGTTGAAATACCCAGTGAGGAGCCCTTTTAAGTTTTCTGGAGGAAGCCATGAGATTAGTATTTAAAATATGAGAGAATTCAGGATAATTAGAGCTCTAATAAGGTTCCCCAAGAGAAACATAACCACAGCACCACAGACTCCTCTATGCCTAATAATGGGTATGTGATGCTTTTCCACATATCCCTCTTTTCTTTTGCACCTGATCTGTGCGTCTCTGCATTTGGGGCCAGGCCCCACCAGATGTCACCGTGGATCTCTAAGTTCACAATAATCAGCATGACAGGATTGTTCTTTATAAGGTAATATTGTAAAAAAAATACCAATTACCTTACCAATAAAATTCTGTGAAAAACATATGTGTCTATATATCTAAGTCTGCCAGAATGCTGACAAGCTCAGCAGGCTAAATCCTCTTGATTTCCAGTTGTTTTTATTTTTTATTTGTTATTATTGCTCTGTCAAAAGATAGTAAGAGCAGCAAGTTTGGCCTTAAAGCAATTTTCTTGCAGCCATTTGCTCACATACAGACCAACAAATATCTGGTTTATTTGAACAGCATGTGCTCTTGATTTTCCCATTTTGAAGAGTGACACGGTATTTATATCCATGGAAAACAGGAAGTCCTGCAATACTAATTGAAAGTTCTTAATCAATTGAATTTATGACATATATTGTATATAAATTGTGAGGGCTGCCAATGATTCTGGGACCGGTGATCAATAAGCGTTGATTTTCTTCCCCTTTTCTGAACAAAAGGTTAAAGTTTCCATAATGTTTCAAGATCAAATTATGCCACAGCAAAAAAAAGAAAAGAAAAAGAAAAGAAATAACCTATTTTAAGACTTTTTGCAAATCCTCACCAAGAGCTGAAGAGAGCTTCATGCATGCACTGCGTCATTATTTTCAAGACAAACTCTTTGTAAAAAAAACCCATTTGCATTAAAGTGGGTTTTCTGTTTCTATGTCTCCATAGGCTAAGAATTTTAATGATTGCAACACTTTAAAATTGCTCAGGAAAAAAATTGTACAATCGGGGTTCAGAATAAGATTTTAATGAATTCTCCTTGCAATTACCATGGGGGTTCTGTCAAAACCGCTACTTGAATTTTAACACATGGTCATCTCATAGTTCAGAAGAAGATTAGTGCATCACTTGGTACCCCGGAGGACTGGAATCAAGCTGGCTCACAGGTCTTGGTGAACTGGGAGTGAAGGCAGTCTGGCCTGCCAGAGGCTGAATACATTTACCTGCCTTCTGTCTGTCCTATTCTTAATTAGTCTGAGCCAAATTCATGAGGTGGACCTGAAAATATTTCAAGTATGAATCTGCTGAGCTCAAACTAACCAAAATCATTAGAAAGAAGCTGCTTCCTAAAAAAAAAAAAAAGAAAGAAAAGTAAGCAGGGGTCTTAAGAAACAATGTTTAATGCATTCCACAACGGTTGTGGAGATAAAAAGGAACCAATACAAGTCGATTTCTTTATCAGCACCTGCTGATTAAGCAGAGCAGAGTACATATGAGACGGCAAAATGAAAGGAGGGACACATAAATGCGCAGGCGGCTGTTTCAGACGTCGATGTGCCGGTCAAGGCTATTAACATTACTGACAAAGGAGACAAAGCTCTTCCAGATACCAGGCCTGCGACATATAGAAAGTCTAGTTCTGAATTTGTTACCATGTTTATGCAACATGGACAGTTTTCTCCCTCATCATGATGCAGAGCATTTCAAAGTGGTGAAACGTGGTTTGGTTTTTAAATTGTTTTTTTTTTTCCCTGAAGTCTCCATTAAGCGGGCCATGAGAGTAGCTAGAGTCACACTTTGGAACTAAGAGGTCTAAATCTGCAGTGAGCTGATAGAGCTGATGACTGGGCTCGCTGACTCCCTCATAACTTTTCTGCTCTTTCAGCTGTAAGAGGAGCGAAAAGCTAAAGACTGGAAATCCTCCAAACTTCATGATGATTCAATAATATTTTATGTTTGAATTTGTCAAATTTTATACTCAAAAGAGCCAACTTTCTCCCAGTGATTTAACTTTTTTCATTCCAAAACCTCGGTGACTCAATGTAAGAATAAACCACTTACTTGTAGAAAACCCACAAAACATTTAAAAAATGTCAGAATTTGCACTTCCGTGAAACTCCACAGCCTTTTAGCATTGCTTTGTTTTACTAGGTGTTTTGGCAGCAGGCAACAGACAAACTAATTTAGCAGCCAGCTGTTAAATGCAATCTACCATTTAACAGCTAAAGACCTGGAAAAAGCTTACATAATGATAATAAATCAACGTGATGTCTTTCTTTTGTACTGCTACGCTCAGGGAGGCAACAACTATCAATTACAAAAAAATACATTAATAAAGGATTCCTACTGTAAAAATGTGGAGCTTTTACTTCTTTGTAACGTATTTACACATTTGGATATTCATACTATAATATTTCAATTCACAAAAAAAAAAAAAAAAAAAAAAAAAATCAGCTAAACTCCAGTAAACATTCTCTGCTAAGAGAAATAATAAAAAAAAAACAATTTCTGTGGAGGTATAAATTTGGACAACTCAACATATATTCTCACTTTAAAGGGCTAAAACTGCACAGTTGTGTCACTTCATAACATTTCGATGGATGTTTCACCTGTTTAAAACTCAGAAATTGTGCTTTGTGTGGTTCTGACAACTGAGGCATTAGTGAGGACTATGGTGTGGTAAATGGAAGGGGATTTTTACAAGTTATGAGTCTGGTAAGTGATTAAAAGAGATCTCAAATGAATGACAAAGAAGAAGATAGAGCACTATCTGGAAAATAGTAGAGCACATTTAAAACAAATCTTCACCCTGAAACAAGATCCCATGTTTCTAAAGAAAGTCTCCAGCCACCTTAAAATGCTCAAGTTTAACTGTCAAGGGATGTGTGCAAGGAGAAAACCTTTGCTTTTAAAGACAAACATGAAGGACACACTGAAGTTTGCCTATGGACAAATACCAGGGTATCTGGGAATAATGTTCTATAGACAGAGGAGTCCAAAACTAAATTATTTCAACACAAGAATAGATGATATATTTGACTTAAACCAAATGCAGCATCCCAGAAAAAAAGAAAGAAAAACTAACACTAACTATAACACATGGAGGTGGACATATCATGGTTTGGGAAGCCTTGCGGTACCAGGACCTACCCAGTCCACCGTCACAGAATCCACCATGAGTCAGAAAGTGCTTGTGCAAAATGATAGAACATCTGTATCTGCAAAAAAAGCTGAAGCATAACTGGACACTACAACATGGCAACCAACCCAAAACATACCATTAAATTCACCAAAGGACTGGCTGAGTATTAAGAAATGTTATGTCTTAGTCAAATACCAAATCTTGATCTCCACAAGATGTTACGGTCTGCCTTGAAATGGGCTGTAAATGTAAGAAACTCCTCAAATATCTCATAGCTTAAAAGGATTTTGCCTGAAGGAGTGCAGCAAACTTCTGCAGACTGGTCGATGGCTACAAAAAGGGTCTCACTAAAGTTATTTCACAGGAAGGGTTGTAAGTACAACTATTAGATGCCGGGGTGTCACAACTGTAAGTAAAACAAGGTTTATTTTTGGAGCAGACTTGTGATTGAATCACGTTCTTCCCCAGAGATAAACAAAGATGCGGCATGTGAACATTTCTTTAGAAATGACTGATCAACATATTGAGTTGTCTTGGCCCGATATCCCAGCGTCGTGGGCTGTTCCCCGAGGACAAACATGCAGCCGATCAAAAAGCGAGGTGACGGAAACACAGAGGGGAATCCAAAACACAGAAGACAAAACAACCGCCACGGTGCACCAGAAAGTGTGACAGACGTCAGAGACGGAAGACCGACTCGCCGATATGTGGCAACGCCATGAATGTTTGTTCAACGTTTCGTGTAAAGCATATCATAACCGAAATGACAAGGAGAGGAGTTGGACAGAAACTGTAACTACAATACCTCGTCGGCCATGTTTATTTACTCTGGACTCACGTTTCATCTCAAGAGGTTTTGAGGGATTTCCTGTCTGATATCTGAACGTTCATGAGTGAAATCTGTGTGTGTGTGTGTGTGTTATGCCTGCTGTGTGGCTGTACAGAACACACTGCAGGACCAAACCTGTTATTTCTACGATTTTATATCATCACGTGTGGGGTCTCTCACCATTTGAAAATTAACCGACAATTTTTAAATCTTGCCGCGTAAACCAGGCATTATTTGGATCCAAGATATAATGACAAACAAGCAGAACAACAAACTAAATGCTTACAATTCATCCATCTCCAAGACCCATTATTAAACCAGTAAAAGAACTATAGAGATTGACAACTTTGTTGCTGAAACAAACTGTAGCATAAAGAAGCCACACAAAGCCATGCATCGGTCCATCAGAAGACTTTCTGCTCTATCAACACTATTGAGACGTTTGCCACACTTCTAATGTTACCTTCTTCAAAGGCTGTTCTCTTAAGTGAATTTTCTCCAATTATGTGTAGTAGACCCTGTCTCTTTGGATCTCTTTGTGTGACCGGTGTTTGCTGCTGTTTCAGGAGATCGAATTGACAGATGAGAACAGAACCGCTTAGGAATGAAAAGTGGCTCACCTGGGGAGTCATTCCGTGGCAAAGATACATGATGGGAACATTGTCAGTTTCCGGTCCCTGGTCCAGACACAGGTCGTCTCTCAGACTGTTCTTTAACTGCAAATGCAAAGAAAAACCAAAGTAAAGCCCACAATAAAGGAAAGAAGGACACAGTGCACATAATGTTAGAAGACATTTAAAAAGAAGAGCATGTTAAGGAGGACACCGTCCATTAACATAAATTGATCTGATTTTATTGGGGAGTAAAATGCAAATGCCATTGTGTCTTATTTTGTATATTAAATAAACCTTTGTGGTGTGCAATAACTTAAATTGGTTTTAAAAGGAAATTTACATTTAGGTTTAAAGGACTACATTTCAAAGTTGAAAAAAACCCTGTTGTCCTGAGTTTAAAAGCTAAAGAGTCTTCATGTCTTCTTTCTCTGGTTCTGTTTTCTTTCTTGAGTTGTAATGAACATGTATTATGTATATAATAGGACTTGAAGCAACATTTATATGAGACACAGTTCCAGACAGACATGTGCATACAAACTGTTTACAAAAATTAGGTGCACAAGAGTGAATTTATTGTTGATTTTCCTTAGTCACAGACAGTTAATTCTATACATACTGGATACATGTTACGCCTCTATGCAAAACCAAGAATAAACCCGTGCTCCAAAATTGCTCTCTTCAAGCTTGACTGAAATTTGCAGCTACCGAAGTGCACAAGCCAGATGTGTTGTGGAGAAATGTTTTGTGACCAGATGGTGCAAAGTTTGAGCTATTTGGCTAAAGTGAGAAGATGTATGTTTAGAAAAGTCACTCAGCAAACACTGCAGCAAATGTCAGGTACAGTGGGGGCAGCATCATGCTGTGGAGCTGCTTCCTCTGCCAGTGGTAGCGGGGAACTGAAGAACGCAAATATAAATAATGCTCTAAAAAGTCCTTAAATAATGTGACATTCCTGTTTGAGTTTCTAAAATCTTTGTATCGTCCCTAAATTGTTAAATACCTTAGAAAGACTGGTGTTAATCTTAGGAAACTACAGTGAATATATTAATTGTTTGGTTCACTGAAAGATGATATCATTCAAATGACTTAAGCAAAGGCAACTTTAACAGTTTTCACATAAACTTATAGAACGTAATTTAATAGAAAAACCCCTAATTTGTCCCGCAGTGGAGAAATGTCTGTGAATAGGTAATCTTGGCTGCAAGCTGAATTCTCGCGCTATTTGTGGGTTCACAAACACACAAGACTACATCTCATCCTGCCCCCGTCTCAACTGTTCAGGCCTGAACTAAAACGCCACGGGCCAAACACATTACAGTATTGTGGTTTAAAGTAGGATTTACCAACTGTGACGAAAGCAAGAGCTGCCGAGCCCGCCAGCTGAACCAAAATAAGCATGGTGGTGCAGGAGAACGCACGCCAAGCTGCTGCTATCACATCGGTTTTGTCTGAATCTACGACTGTCACAAGTGTTACTATCCAAATAACCGCATCTTTAACTGCATGACTTAAAGATGGCGCTGGCAGCTAACATTTTCTTTTGGTAAGGTGATTGGCTAAAACTAACTTTTGGTAGGCGGGCACAAGGTGTCGCTTCGCCCAATCAGTTCACAGAGTTCTGCTGCATGTCCCTCGATTTCCCAAACACACATTCGATGGGAGCAGTCCCAGATTTATAATGTACAGAAAGGAGAGTGCTACACATTATCAATCTGGCTCTCCAGGTTAGCAAATAAGTGTCAAGCAAATGAAAGCACACAGATACATTATAAATAAACATTTACAAAGAATAAAATAGCTGCTATTTTACAATATGAAACCTAAATATAGCAAAATAACCCAATTGATTAACATGTTTCAGACAAGCAACAGTTTATTCTTTCACAAGTCTTTTTTATTTCTTTGAAAAACTGAGTTTCTTTTACAACCAGACAGGAAAAAAAAATGAATTTGTTGAGTAAAATTGTGATAACTTGAGTTGTTAGTGACCTGCTGTTCTGTAGAGGAACATGATCTATGTGTTTGTCTTTAAAGAGAAAGAGGTTGTGTGTAGTTTTATATCTGTGTCGCTTCAATGGGAACATTATTAATTTCTTAATGATGCCTGGCACAGAGAGACAATCCGTCATGATCTAATTTGCTATATAAAGCACAGCAACAGCGGAGATCTCCACAGAACTAATATACCTGTTCAGTGGGTACAGTTGTACAACAAATATGGGGTTTGGATCAAGTTCTTTACACTAAAAATCCTCAGTTTTTCTGAGTTCTCTGTGCCAAATCCAAATTTTAGGGATGAGTGGCCAGACAGACTGACAGACAAACAAACAGACACAAGGATGGATAGATGGGTGAATTAATGGCTGATTGACAAATGCATAGATAGATGAACGGATGGACTGCTCAGAAAAAAAGGTGGACAGACAGACAGAAGAATGGATGGACAGGAGGATAGACGTATGAAAGGGTGGATGATTAACAAATGCATAGAAGGAAGGACTGGTTGACAAAAAGATGGATGGATGACGGGAGGACTGACAGATGGATAGACCTGCAAACATCACGACAGAAAATAAATCCTGAAAATTTATTTAATACGCCTGTTTCTTTTTCCTCTTTTTTCCACTTTTCATTTGGCATAGAAAAGGGCAATTCTCCAACAACATATGCAATCTTCTGTTGCAAATAAAACCACCAAAAATTGGAAGAATTGAAACAGGAAATATGTTGCAGGGTATAAACTTAACTTGATCTCCTAACACTCCTCACAAACTCAAAAATAAATCCCTAAAACGGAGAAGAGAATCCCTGTCGTCGTTACAGAAGTAACAATGAAAAACATGCGGGTAAAGATGTTATTTCATCCTTTATTTTAATTACAGAAATTACACAACAACAAAAAAAGAACTGCCTCTAGTTGCATCTCCTACTTTCTTTTATTCTCCTTTGATGTTTTTACAAAAATAATTAATCCATTATGACTGCCATGCACTACCAGGCTTTAAGTGGGTGGCCAAAATGGGAGTAAATGGAATCGGTACAGGATAATTACCGCCTGCCAGGGGAAAGTCACACAGACACTTTCCACTAACCTTCACCTTTTTTTTTTTTTGGCAGCTATACAGAAAATGTTCAAGAAGAAAAATACTCTTCTGCCTTTGCAAGGCATGGATTTAGTTTAGCTATATTCCACAAAAGATTACAGACTAATTGAACAAATGACATAAATTGACGCCCACAGAGTAATTATTTAGGCACATTTTGTTTCTTTTTATTTCCAAGAAAGGAAAAGGACAAAATAAATACCTTTACTTTACTTCAGAGATGGTGTCATGTTTAAAGATGTCTTAAACAAGTGTATAAAGTTTGTATTAAAAAAACCCGGAGAATAAGTGAACAATGAATTATAAGAATAAATCATTCATCTGAAAGAGACTTTTACATTCAAAACGATTACACAATGGGGGGAAAAACACAAAGAAAAAGCAGAACCTGTTTCTGCTTTCCCCGTGTTCCCTGCCTTGCCCACACTAGTACCTGCTTTATGCCTATTGCTTTTGTCAAACTCTAATGAGATAGTTGTCGTGAAAGTGGTTTGAGCTGGAAAAAGCCTGTGATAGAAAAAAAACGAGGCCCTAAGGCACAGTTAGAAAAGCTGATTTTTTTTATATACATTAAAAAGAACATGAATAAAAAAATCTGAGTAGCACTTTACTGGCCCAACTTTAGCTCTGAGGAACACATTTCCTGACCCACAGGGGCATTGCTACCCATAATTTTAAATTGGCATTCTCTTTTATATATACATCCATCAGCTACATTATTAGATACTCTTTGCTGCTACCAGATTAAACCCTCTCTTTACTTCAAAACTGCCTTGAGGCATAGATTTAAAAAACTCTCCTTAGAGACTTTGATCCATATCGACATGGTCCATGATGCAAATCATCTGTTCCACCATATCTCAAAGCTGCTCTATTGGATTGAGATCAGGTGTCTGCGGAGGTCAACTGAATGCAGTAAAACTCATTGCCCTGTTAAGAAACAAGTCTGAGTGGATTTGAGCTTTGAGACATTTTGTATTATTCTGCTGGAACGAGCCACGCAAAGATGGCTACACTGGGGCCAAAAAAAAGGGATGAGTCAGCTACATTACTCAGGTAGGCTGTGACTTTAAGAAAATGTTCAGTTAGTATTAAGTGGGTCAAATATTCCCACACCTATTACACCACCACCGCTGGTGCTGAACTGCTTAAACAGGGCAAGATGAATGTATGCTTTTCTTCACAGCACGTTCTGACCTTGAAATCTTAGCTGATACTGAAATTCATCAAACCAGGCGACTTGTGTCATGATCCTTGGGCGTTTAGATTTTGGTTTGTCTTTTGATCCCTTCTGAGTTTTTAGATATTGTTTGAATAGTCTTGCTGTATTCAGTTCATTTCTTTATGTTCACTATTGCTTTAAATGTGTTGCCAAATTAGTTCATTCCTCTTTGTTTCAATTCTTTATCCTCACATTCTGTTCTTTCTGCATTTTGGATTTATTCATCTTTTATCAGTACTAGTCTTTTCTCCCTTGCTTTGTGGTCCCTTTGGGTCTAGTTAAGCCCCTTTTCTGTTAACGAGTTACCTTTCTTTAGTATGCCTGTTAATCATCTGATTAACTCATCTGCATTTATATCATTCTCCACTCTCATCCCAGTATATAAGCTCACTGGTTTTCATAGCTTTTTCTGTTTCCTGGTGTTGCCCTGCCCAATATTCATGTCCGGTTCTCCTTGTGTACATTTTCTGTTTTAATTATTAAATCTCCACCATGCTCATCCAGAGTTCCTGTCTGCATTTTGTTCCTACTCTCAACATACAAAACCTGACATGTTTCCAACCAGTTATAGCCCAATCTTGGTGAACCTGTGTGATTTGTAGCCTAAAGTTCCAGTTCCTAGCTGACAGAAGTGGCAAAGGGTGTGCTGTTCAGCTGCTGTAGCCCATCTGCTTCAAGGTTCGAGGTGTTGTGCGCTCAGGGATGATGTTCTGTATACCATGGCTGTAACGAGTGTGTATTTGAGTAATTGTAGTAATTCTCTTCTGACCTCTAAATCCGAGAGGTGGTTGTGCAGTAAAATCCTGAAAATGTGCAGTTTCTCAGACCAGCTTGTCTGACAACAACAACAACAACAACCATGCACGATTCAAAGTCACAACCCCCCCCCCCCCCCCCCCCCCCCCTTACTACTTACAGATGGATGAATGGATAGCTTCAGCTGTTATACCATTGGGCCAATGTTTTTTTACAGCATAAAGTTTCTAAAGCTTTCGACTGGTTTTTATTTTTCATGTGTCCTCACAGATAGCTTAATTTTGTCAAACTCAATTCAAATTCTCAATACCTACTTTCTAAATGTCGCTTCTGCATATTGATCCAGGATAGTAAGTTGCATTAGTGACTTATTTTTCTCCGTGTCTTAGCCAAATCCAGCTCAGACACTATCAAATTTCTTAGCAGTACTTTTGTTCTCAGAGTTGCCTTTCAAACAAACCACATCTAGCTTTAGTGTTGCTCACCAACTGGCTATGGACATATTTAGAGAGTTTGAGTGGTGTGGAAGATCCTCAGAATCCTCGGAATGACAATGACAGTACTGTAGCACAATTAAACCATCAAGCGGAAAACATGGACTGATTATGAATAGAAAATGTAAACTTTGAGCTGCTTCCAATCACTGTTACCACGTTTTACCAGAGTACAAGCAACGGTTACTTAATATTTTGGTATATAGTTGTTTAGAAAAAGGGGAATTATGCATTGGAGTAATTTTTTAGAGCCAGAGCAGAAAGTACATCTACCTGAAAAGTGGTGCTGGGACTTAAGATTTTTAAGTTTGAATTTACCAAAGGGGTGAATTACAATTGTACCATGGATTACCAATAAGTACCAGGGTGTTGGTTATCATTTTTTATGGCTTCTTACTACCTTCTTACTGGAATAATCATCACCTCATGAACTCTTATTTGAACAGTAAACTTTGGTTTTATTTTCTTAGGGGTGCCCACTGTGTTATGCATTTATACCAGAGTTTTATGTTCTTAACATGTTGTCATTAGCCTTTGGCAAAGTTCAGCCTTGCTTTAGCCTGCCTTGAACCTGCTATCTTTCATTTTATGCTTTTTAACAAACGTATTTCTCAACCTTATGCATATAACCCCAGAGATAACAGAACGTGTTTATATATTCCCTTTAAAGGATCTGTTGGGAAGCTTTTATTTATATCTTGATCGTTGTAAACAGTCAGTGGCATCAGTCTTAACTCTTTTATTCAGGCGACCTTTTAAGAGAGAGGATTTGAATACAAATGCCTGTTTAGCCTTTCAGAATCTTTGGTCTGACCTTTGGTCTTCGTCATAAAGGACAGCAGGGTATACACATTCAGATTTGGAGATTAATCAAATGTCTACTAAATCACATCCCATAAGTGCCACGTTCTGTGTTTTTGATGAGTGGCTAGCTTTCTGGAAGTATCTTTTGTATTTAGAGATCATTTTCTCCATCTCTGGAGCAGTTACCATCCAAACTCCAAGACTTCATCTCTGCTTCGAATTTCTTATCGCGTCCCACAGTCTCTCTGTGCTCCTCTGTAATCACATCACATACGGTCCTGCAGGGCTTTCAGCGTAGTGCTTGAGCCTTTGAGGGCTGATCTGAGATTTCTATTTCATAATATCTCGTGCTGCTGCCACATATCAAACAGCAATTCACAATAATCCGATGCTTTATTGATCCCCTGGGGGATTTCTGCCCCTGCACCTCCCATTGCACACGGATGACAGAGGTCAAGCCCGTACACACGGCTACAGCCCTATAGGGAGGACGGTGAGTATTCGTCTTGCTCAAAGGTAGTAAGGCTAAGTGAGTCTCAAAGCAACTAATTTGTTTGTTCCAGTGACAGCAGCCACGTTGTTACAAGATCAGACGGACCACGTATCAGCAGCCTTTTGGGAAATCCGTTGTCTTAGCTGTTGTTTCAGTTGGTGTTGTTTAACGTCAAAAGACTCCCAAATTCACATCCTACACACATACTGAAACACAAAAACACACACCTGCATTCAGGCAGTCGCTGTTGATATACATCTCTTAAAATAATAGTGTAGTTAGTTGACAGGGGTTATATTATTTGATATAGATCAAAAGCTATTTAGCGTAAAGTCGACGAAAATGCCAAACTCAGAATATTTTATCATTTAATTTCTTTTTTGGGATTATTAAAGTATTTTCACTTCCAGTTCCCCAGAGGTCTGAGTCTCTGTGGACGTCAACCCCACAACAAACAGTTATCTTGGAAATTTGTTGGCGCCTAAGCAGTTCCGGCTCACGCTATTGCATTCAGCTAACCCCATTGCTCATTCCACCGATGTCAAGCACTGCTGCAAACAGAGGGTCAAAGGACAATTTGAAGACAAATGCAATTTTGTAAAAGGCTCAGGCATTACATATCAGAAAATGCCATTAAGTCCAAGACAGATTGTGAGGACTAATTCATTAAACTGAAATTAAACAGTCAAGAAAAAAAACGTATGAAAACTACAGAGATGAAATAAAGTTAGAGTTCATGGTAATTAGGAGAAAATATGTATGGTGTATAATGTTTTGAATATTTTTGAATACTGTAAAATGTAATTACAGCAAATGTGGATAACTGAGACAAGATGGATGTAAATACTGTAAAAGTAAGTAACAGATTTGATGCAAACTTATTGTAAGATAAGTTAAGGGGCAGATATAAGATTGCTCTTCTCTCTGCTCCTTTTCAGTCAATGCATCGATTTACTTGTGTTGTGTGTGTGAATTTCAAAGTTATTTTTGAATTAAATAAATAAACAAACTTAGCTAACGTTATTAACATTGATGCAAACAATGTTAAATATTTCTAAAACGTTAATATATTCTATTTAAAGAAGAATTAGTGCCATGTCTTTGTGCTTACAATGGACCTAAATGCCTTCAAGACAGTGTCAGGCATGTGGTGGTGACACGACTTAATTATGAAAATAAATGAGCTTACAGAACCAACCTGAGGAGAACGATGACACAGAGTCAGGGTGAGAACAACACCAGATGTGAGATTAGTGACACTGGAACCCGGTGAGTATAATCAGAAAAACGCCATACAACTGGCGGAGAATCTAAACATGGAACTGAGGGAAACGGACAAGTAAATCCATGGGGAACTAAACTGAACATAAGAAGGATCTTAATAATTAAAACTAAAAAATAATATCAACATATGAGTATAATCCAAAAAGCCTAGGAAACAGAACACACAGCAGAAGTAACACAAAGGGAGGAACCAAATATGGAACGAACTGCATGACAGCAGACAACTCCAAAATAAGCTAAACACAAGTGAGAAGCAAATTCTCAAACACATAGGGAAAAGTGGCCTGTCATCATCTGAGTTCAAAGCTTTATTTATCAGCACTGTGGGTGTCATAACTGATCAGACTGATTCCCACAAACCATTGGTTAGTTTTAGCTCCTGATTTCCAGGTAGGTTCCCTAAACAAAAAAATCTTAATTTCATTATTAAAGTTATTACTGATTATAAATGTATTTACACACAAAGACTAGACACCACAACCGAGAACAATGGAAATAGTTTTGCTAAGTATTTAGTCAATAATTTTTTTTAAATTTATATTTTTCTTTTAGTTTGTATGTGTCTAATTGTGTGCAAACGTATTCAACTGAGATTTCCGAAGAACTTTTATCTAAACAATATCTGAACTTCATGGTCTCCTTTTAGCCTACATAGATTTTGGTTGACAAAGATATTTTCCACATTTTGGTCTTCAAACAAAAACAATTATATATATATATATATATATATATATATATATATATATATATATATATATATATATATATATATATATATATATATATATATATATATATACATACATACATACATACATACATACATACACACACACATTTTTTTTTTACTTGAACATAATAATTTAAATTGGAATGTTTGCTGTGAAGGTATTGCTGAGTGATTGCTATGATTGAAACCTTGCTGTGTATTTGCCCTCTTGCCACAATCTTACTGCTTAAATGTGAAGTAAAGCAAAAATAGGTCCAGAAAATTGGGTGAAAAGTTATATTCCTGCATTTAGAGCTAATTTCAGATAATAAGAAGTTTTCAATCTGAGTATATGAAGGTAAAAGAGAAGAAAAAAAAGAAGTCTAAATCAGGACTCATACGCAGCCATGAAACGAACTCGTGAACAGACAGACTTGGCATCTTCTACTTCGTCAATCAACCTGAGCAGCAAGAACAGCAGAACCCTGCTCAGCTTTCAACAGATTTGCAAAACGATCCCACAGACAACCGAGGAGATGAGTAGAGAGATTTAAAAATCAATTGCTGTAAAAACTATTTTTAACTTCTCCATATCCCTCTGGTGTGATCCAGATCGAGCAAAGGCGGCATTGATTACATGTCATGTCTGCAATTACACCTGTTGTGTCGGTAAAGGTTATAGTTCAATGGTTGTAATGACTCGAAAAGCATGTCTGGTCATGAAGATGTGTTAAATTAAAGCCAAATTTCAGTACATAACCATGTTAAATCATCATATTAAATCTACACTCTTCTTCTAAGTGCTGTGATTTTACTAGTCTCACTAAGACAATGCCACCTTTGAAGGGAACATGCCATACAGAATACATTTCTTATAAATACATTTTGTTCTGTACTTGGAGCCTCAAGGAGTGCAGAAAACAGGTTCCTCTTAAATTAACTTCAAAACAGGGGTAAAAGAGGGGCTGTGGGGCAACAATAACGAGCAATTCAGACAGCAGTTCCACTTTATATAAACCACAACGAAATGATTTAAATGTGAAAAGAAAGGCCTTAAAAAAGCATATGTCCCCACAACAGATATCTGCAAAGAAAAGCCTGTTTCAAAGGGTAAATCAATGGCAAGACATTGATGCAGTCGGTGAAACTGACTGATAGTCTTTGATGAAGTTAAGCTGTTGGGTCCAATTAATATCTTTGAGAACCCTTTTGCTCCTTTTTGTTCTCTTTACAGCAAATCAAGCAATGTTTAGGACAAATATCTACAAAAGCACACGGTCACTTTCTCTCTCTTGCTGCATGACTATGTTTCCCAGTATTTGTTTTCCTCAGCAATTAGTTAAGAAAAGCAGCAATGCCAATAAGCTTCCTGTACAGGCTCCATCTGATGTTTCCAAAGGACTGAAGGGTAATATTTCTACAGGCCTATTTTCAGGACCAGTTAGTCTGATCTGACAACAGGAATAAATGAAATCATGAGCAGATTACCGTGGATGGAATAGGTACCGTGGAACCAAACAGATGTAAACCAGCTAACATTGCAACCACCTTTGTCGACGTTACCAAAACTGTTGAATTTTTCCAGCTAAAAGCAGCCAATAAAGGTTTTACAAAGATAGCAGCCAAGCTACATAATGAAGCTAACCAGGAAATAAACTCTAAAAATGCATTTCGCTTGATGTAAGGAAAGTAATTGAGCTAACATGGCCTCATTTTACTTTTTTTTTTCAACTTTAAAGCTCAAATTAACACTGTCTCAAATAATGGTTTGATCTTTTAGATACCACCCCTGATAAAACTGTATAATACATGAAAAATAAAGAACTATATTGTTGAAATAGTATAAGCTTACAACAAAAATCTTAAAAAAGTCCAACCTTTAATATGAGCCCATTTATTCAGTTGGTCAATTATTCTAAAATAAAAACAATTAATTCAATTAATTATTGACCAATTGTTCAACCCCTATATGTGCAAACATGACAGCGTTTGGTCTTCTCCTCAACTAATTCACAAGTAAGAAGCATACTGTAAATAGTTTGTTTGATAATTCCTCTTTGTACAATCTCTCTAGATCCTGTGGGTGTCATATCAGAGCTATCAGTCTGTGTTTTCTGAATAAACTTTCACAAAATCAAAACAATTTGCGTTAATGTGGACAGATGGCAGTTAAAGAGAGACTAAATATCCCGTTTAACACTCTTTACTAAGTTCTGTCAAATATACTGGTCCATATCTGAGTTAAGTAGCCTTTTCATTCCTAAATGATATAGGTCAGAATTCACAGTGCTCAACAAATGGAAAACAGTCAAATATTAAACTTAAATCAGCTAAAGAGGAACTTTGAAACTTTTAACAAAACTGTAAGAAGAAAGTTTTGCTAAACTTGATCATTTGATTATTAAATCTTCCAAAATATGCCCTGGCCCAGTTCTTATGCTCCTCTATGTTCAGCTGATCTCATGGATTTTCAACATGATTTGGATCTGGGAACTCAGATGGTCATAGAAGAAGGTTGGGTTTGGATCTGGTGATCTATTTCTATACTGATTTGCCAAAAAACAAAAACAAAAATGATGCCTTTTCAGTTTTTTGCCTAAGTCAACCACATTTTTTAATCAAACTTTTCTGGTACTCTAAATAATTCCCAACACCAAGCACTACATGTTCCCAGGACCTTTACAAAAGAAACAGGGTCACAGCATTACAGGTAGTCTTTTCACATATTTAACAATTCTTTTCATGACAAAGCCATCCGGGGGATTTGGTCCTTCAAAGCTGTGCGAACAGAGCACAATGTTCCAGTTAAAGCATTTTCCTTTCCTTTCATTCCCCACAACCAGTTGTTTTGTGGTCCATGTGGAGACTTGGTGACCACAAGAAGCCAGATTCTGCTGCAGGTCTTCAACAGAGTTTTTTTTTTTTTTTTTACAATTACGTTCACTGTGTAAGGTGTCTGTTTGTGATTTAGTGGTGAGAGGCAGGAGAAATGGGCTTCTGTGTCATGTCATATTTGCCAGTGATGAAATAAACCTAACCAGGGATGGATTCCTAGTAAGACGTTGCAAGACACAAAAAAGGTAAAACTTTTGATAAAAACAAAATCTTTACTGACATTTATTTTTCTAATAATTATTCTTGGTATATATAGCTTTTTTTTCTTTTTTTTTTAAACTGTTATTTATGTGGTATTTTGTTCCCCACAAATTAAATTGACTTATTTTCAAACATGGATGTTTCACCGGTTTTCCGAATTACATTTTCCTCTGGCAATAAGAGATGAATTTATTTTAAGATTTCTTTCCTACATCTTAACCAGAGGTGTGAATATGAGTACAGGATGTTATACATTAGAGCTTTCCTCACTATTTGACACATAAAGTAGACAAAGGAAGTGTAGTCTGTTCTGGATTCTTGCTGAGCTCCATCCCTTGAAAGTCACTGTTTTAAAACCAAGGTTGTGATGACTAAATGTTGGGCTCAAGGTTTCAACGTGACACCCTGCCGTACCGTTATGATCCAAAACTAAGTCTTTATTGAGAGTAAATGCATTACAAAAGATGATATAAGTGGATGCTGAGAGAAAAGAAGAGAAAACCTGAAAATCCTGTGGACTGCAGAGATATTTATATGCTTTATTGGCAGAGTGCCTACCCATTTATAAAAGACTTGAATGTAATTGAGACTCATTAATTTGGACATGTTTAATTGTATAAGCCCAATAGGTTTAATTAAACTATTTAATTAAATGTCTTAAATTGAAAAGGGGTATAATAGGAGTCTCTGAAAAGACGAAAACAGATTTGAAAACACATACACACAATATTAAAAGTATCACCAGGCATAATAATAATAAGCCATAAAAATGTCTAACAAGAAGAAAAATGGGCACTTTTTCGTTATGAATGTGAATATCCCTAAATACTTCATTTCCTGTTCATAGAAGCTGAATATAAACCTCTGGGAGTTCAGGCGCAGGGGAATTATGATGCACTGCTGTGCTTTTATGCGGCACTGAGATTTAATCCAAAGTCTATGAAATCTTTTCTTTGGCAGTCTTTGTTGCCGCAGACATTTCTCACATACAGATTAATACACTGAAATTACGGTTGTTAAGGGAAACTCACCACTCCATAAGCAACAGTGTCGCTGTACGATCGCAGCTCCGGGTAAATGTTGGAGAGGAACCAGCTGAACGGCCGACATTTGAGCCGGGACCGGAGGGCTTTCCTCTCAGAAATGTCCCCAATGTCTATTCCTGAGTTCTAGGGGAGGAAGTAAACACAAACACGTTATTTCCCCAGTTCTAGCTCTTTACTAATACTCCAAAACCTCGAGCAATGTAATAAAATGCGATGCGCTTCAACCCTCTGATTTGAAATGCTGCAGTAAATACGGAGCTGGATTCGGGGCCTCAGGCTCCTTCAAGCTCTGCTGCAATTCTACAAGGCCAACTTGAGAGCCTTAAATAATAAAGGAGCTCAAAGAGGACAATAAATGTTTGGAATGGGAAGTCCTAGAGAGACCATTTTTGGAAGAAAAGAAGAGATGCAGCCTGCAATAGGAAATGAATTTAGACCCTTGATTATAAAACACAGCTTTAAAACAACATATGTGTAAGACATGGGCTTTAATTGGCAGACGAATTATTCTGATAACCCAACTATTTTAGTTTCTGGGATGCATTAAAGCATAAAACAAACAAACAAATAGTTGGAGCATTCAGGACAAATTAGAAAAGTCCAGTTTGGACAGATTAAAATAAAATTATATATATAATTTCTTTCTTTTTTTTCTTCTTCTTCAGTAAACCATAAAAGCTCTTCTTTGATCTGTAGCTGTAAAAACAGAAAACAAGATAAAAGGAGAACATTATGACAGGGTTTCTACACAATTTTTTTTATGTTGTCCTATTTTCAGAGCAAGATACAAAAAATCCCTTTAAATTAACAGTAGATTCATTTACAGAGAACAGGCTTTCAAAACGTAACCTGCAAAAACCAAAGACTGTAAAAAAGATAATAAGTGAATAATAACTTCAGTAATTATGCAACCCAGATGTAGGGTAAGTTCATCATACTGTATTAGGTACTTCTTTTCAATCACTTGCTGAAACATCACATCTGATTGCATTTATGCATCTAGATGCTGACAAGAATAGTTTTAAGAGTTAAAAGTTGGATATTTTTAATGATTTAAAGGAATACTGTGGTATTCACAAATATCTCAGATGTGTAAAAGATAAAGCTGAACATATTTTTTGGAAGATTTAAAAATCAAATGATGTTTAGCAAAACTTTGTTCTTACAGTTTTGTTAAAAGTTTCTCTTTGGCTGATTTTAGTTTAATACTTCACTGTTTTCCATTTGTTGAGCACTGTGAATTCTGACCTATGAATCATTTAGGAATGAAAAGGCTACTTAACTCAGGAATGGAGCAGTCCATTTGACAGAACTGAGCAAAGAATGTTAAACGGAATATGTAGCCTCCCTTTAACTGTCATCTGTCCACATTACAGCAAATTGTTTTGATTTTTGTGGAAATTCATAAAGAAAACTCAAACTGACAGCTCAAAACAGTACTTAACATCAACAAAATAATTCCAAATGACAAATTGGCTGAAAAACTGACATAATATAGACAATTAACTGTATTAGGTATTTCCTGGGTCTTTTTCTGTTTTTTTTAAAGACATGACCTAAAGATCGTGCTACTCTGCTCATGTCATATTTTTAGATTTCTTATTTTGTCCTCCTCTTGCAAGTTGTCCTTCACTTCTTTTTAATACACACTGTAGAAAATCCTGTTACTATCTGGTACAAAGATTTCAAAATCTTTGAAAGATCTCCGAAAGTCTGCAGCGCTAGTGATCAGGATTTAAAAATATTTTATGGAAGGGAATTTTTAAAGTATTAGGAGTGTTTTTATATTTTTTTCACAGTACAAAATACAAAGTTGCTCAACTGCATTCATCTTAAATGGATTATCTTGTGAATGGCACATTCTTGGTTATTAGCAAGCTTCTCCTAAACAGAAATAAGCGCATAACCAACCAACAAAATCTTCCCTGCAGTCAATACAAGAATCAAACTCCGAGCAGCTGTGTACCTGCAGTGGGACGTTCCAGGCCATATAGACGTGATTTTTGTGGTGGTCCATCCACACCTCAGCCACTCTCAGAGCGTTGCGTCGCACGTGGACTGTCAGGTTCTCCGTGTAGGGTTTGTGAGCGCGCTCGATGTGGGCGATCCTGGAGCAGGGGAGAACTTCCACGCTGCCGCCACACTGCCACACCTGGAGGGATAAATACAGAGACTGCTGCCACTTTACAATGAAAAGCAGCAGATGTTTTCTGCGCCTGCCAAGTCAGAGTCGATCTACACCTGTAGGTCGAAAGCAGCAGGTTAAATACTCGTATGCTGCGACTCAACCTTGTTCTGCAGAATTAGCAGAAGCGTAACAGCATCATGAGACCATGCTGAGAATGCTCATCTAGGTGCTTTGCTATTTTTAGACCTTTCTACACCTTGTTGACAGCGGAAGCTGTCAAAAATGCGAGCAAATTCATGGTGAAAGCTTAATGCGGGATATTCACCGTGAATCAAAGAGAAACATACAGTTCACTGGAAGCAATGCTATTAGACAGAGATTTTGTTTAACTTTTACTACAGGCAATATCATAAGTCCCTGCTTGAACATTATAAATGAACCTGCAAGGACTTAGTCTGAGCTGAATTATCCAATTGAATCAATATTTGAAAACACTGATGCCTTGCTTGTGGCTCATGTTTCCTGCCAAAACACTAAATGTGCAGGGACACCTTGTTTGTGCTATTTTGGGTCAGCCAGTGAATATCACTAATTGACACAAGATGACACACTTAAAATATAATCTTAAAAACTGCCTTGTTAATGTTTAGCCTAAACAACTAAGACCAATATGTACCCTGCAAGAAATATGTTCTTTAACGCAAGGCGGCAAGAACAAAGTCGTTTCTGGCCACGACAAAAAAAGGTAAAAAATAAATAAATCGCAGCCCTCTTGGGAGTTCTCATAGGTCCTGCTGCATCTGTATATAGTAGCTGCAGGACTCATGTATTAAGCAGAAGCTCTGTGATCCCCCTAACCTACAGAATCATGTCAGTCTTTACATCAATAGTCTTCTTTACGTAGGCCCTAGGAAGAAAAATCCGAACTACCCTCACTGGTGAAGAGTATAGCAGAATATGCCATGTAGAACAACGCCTTATATGTCCAATAAAAGTTAAAGGTCACTCCTTTGTTAAAAAATGCAATTCATACAAAAGTATCAGGAATGACTGTCCTTAATTACACAGTATAAACAAATTTCAAATAAATTATTTTTAATAATGTTGAGAGACACCACCAGGTGGCTTTTAATTATGAGGTAAGTAAAAAAAAAAAAATTATCGTCTGCTTAGATTATTAAGCCCATTATTTTTTTTATTGATTAGGCTGTCAGTGCTGGGATTTGTGTCTAATTTGTGCCTCATCTCTCTCACCTGAGATGTGCTTCACTCCAATCACCTTTATGACAGCACCTGTTTTCTAGACTAAGGTATCTATCCACAGACTCCAAGATTACTGAAAGCACTTGACAGTAGATGTCCAGCAGTTTTTCCATGCCTGATCTTCCCATTATTACCTTGCTTTTGTTTCTTGGGTTTCCCTACCTTGCCCGTGTCGGACTTTTACCAAGCTTCTCATATCTGAACCAAGACACGTTTTCTGTTCCCCGACCTATGAGCTTTGTCCAGCCTTATCCAGACTGGTCTGTCCATCTCTGACCACCCATGCATGACCCTCCCAGTGACCAAAGCCTGCTGGTTTTTCCTGCAGAGGTTATCAGACTGTCACCAGGTTTGTGTTCAAAATAAACCTTTTAAATGCAACTCAGTGTCTGACCAGAATTATGGGTCTACAGTCGGGTTTTCCTGACTGTCCGATTAACAAATGGTCTGCATATTGTACAACGCACTGCCTAAATGCTTTTGTCACATCACCAAAAGCCTGAATGCAGTCTTGAGCACAAACACATCCGTCAGTAGGTTTGGCTTTGTATTTAATTATGCCGTTTTTCACATAATAGCTTGAACTAAGCACAACTCATTCTTGCTAATAAATACAACTCTCTTCAGGAATAAACGACAGATGTTACCTGAGACAATTTCAAGGTTAGGTAATACGTAATGCTGAGGAAGTTGCAGCTCCCCTCAAAGGTAAAGAGCTTGGTGACTGTCTGTCCGTGTATCTGTCCATGTGTCTGTCCACGGGTATCTTTCTGCTTGCTATGCACATATGTGTGATTCTAATGCCCCTTTTCCAGTAGTACGAACTTTGGGCGGTTTGCTTCTGTACGTGCCGTTTTGTAGGCCTTCCCACTAGTAACAATTACCTGGAACCATCAAGATTTCTAGTCCATACTTTGCCTTGGTGGGATTCCAAGCACAGTGAGTCAATTTGGAGACGTCACTGCAGAAGGCTGTCTGTCTCTGATTGGCTAAGGGGTGGAGTCACTGTTTGTGTAATACCAGTGACTCCAGAACTAGAATCAGGCCAGCCATATTTAAAGAACACACAACAGCTGCAGTGGATAGCGGATATATCATTAGATACTGAATGGAGATGGAAGCCCTCAAATCGATACCGTGACCCAAACAGTTTGTGCGTATGGTGTGTGAGGTCTTAAGAAATGTCAGCTCCCCTTTTCCTGAACCTAGACCTGTACAAGTCCTGGATGGAGGGAAGGTCAGCCCCATTGAGTTTGGACCTGTCCTGTGATGTGGACGAACCAAACCACACAGTGATGTATGTCCACATTAGCCTCGTGAGACCATCCTTGTCTCGCGAGCTTTCAAGGTTTCACTCGCAGATCAGTCTGGCTACTTTCCGTTATAGAAAATTTGGAGCCGTTCACCAAACGAACGTCCAATCAGCGTTGGCTTTGAGGCGGGTTGAGGTGTGGTGCAACGAGAAGCGTGACAGTTCAGTCTAAAGAACATGGCGGCTTCAGCCGATGAAACTAGCTTTAGCGTGGCTATCGAGCAAGTTTTATCGGAATTACAGAGTATTTCTTCACTGAAAGAAGAGCAAAACACTGCTCTGGAGGCTTTTCTCAGAGGAAAATATGTTTTTGCTCTTCTACCCACTGGTTTCGGCAAGAGCTTGTGGTTGTGTTTTCATCGTCGCTGTTAGTATGTCATATGCTTCGTTGATCTGATTGGTTTATTTGGCCCGTCTATCACCAACATAGGCCAATCAGCTAACCAGTATTTTCGCCCCTTCCCAAAATCACTTCAACGGAAGGTTTCCAGATGGATTTGCTCCGCATATCCAGGTAGTCGGGTTATGTCCACATGACAGACTGAATAACGTCAGTGTAGAAGATGACCAGCAGCTCCTGTGGATGGTTGTACATCTTGAGTTGCTGCAGGAAGTAAGGTCTCTGCTGGACCTTCTGAACAGTGTCCATTTGTGAGGACCATCCCAGGTCTTTAGAAAGTGTGGTCCCTTTGAGCCGGAAGTGAACCACATCAGACACAATGCTGTTGAGGATCGGTGAGGGGATGCAGTATTTTCCGGAAGTCAGCCGTCTCCTCCACAGTCTTTAGTCGGTTAAGCTCTAGGTGGTTCTGGCCACATCAGTGGATCAGGCTATCCATCTCATTTCTGTATGCAGACTCGTCACTGTCCGGGATCATGATAGTGGTGTCACTTGCAAACTTTAGGGGTTTTACAGACAGGTCTGCTGACGTGCTGTTATTTGTTTACAGAGAGGAGCGGGAAGAGAACACACCCAAAGAGGTTGACGGTGCTGATCCATTTCCTGGTGGGGGCCGGTACTGTGAGCCGGAGGATGCAAAAATCCCTTTGTTATGCTCATACGTTTAAGTAGAACAAGTAAACCTATACTGAATTCTGTTAGTGTTTCTAGTTAGCATTCAGTATCTATGGACTTTCATGTACCTGGGAAAAAAATAATAAAAAGGTTAATTTGAATTGCTACGCCTGCTATGTTTGTGTGCTAAATCTTTCCTGTAGGGCTGCCTCATTGCCTGCGTCCATTGAAAGCAAAGAGCTGCTGCAGAGCAATAACTAAACTGTTGTACTGGCTCCGAGCCCAGACAGGAGCATAAACCAGAGCCAAATTCTGAGGTGGTGAATGCCACTTGCAGAAATACCTCGGTGCTCTCTCTCCATCCAGGAGTTACAATGTGGGGTTGGACGACGAGGAGCTATTCTTCAGGTATTCCAAATTGTGTCTGAGAAAGTGGGTGTGCAGAATGCGATAGAGAGACAAACGTTAGGAAAAGACAAGAGCAGAAAAGGAGAAATTGTGTAACACATTAAATAAAATGTGACAAAGGGAGATAAACTGGGAAGTACAGAGCGAAGATAAAAATATGACTAGAAGGTGGGGGTCTTTTTTTCCTCCTCCTTCTAAATAAATATCTTCTCCCATGGGAAAAAAAAACAGTCATGCAGCATCCTTACAACTCCTAACCACTTCTCCGTCTGCTGATTTTTCTTTACTTTTTGGGGTTATGTTCAACAAATTTCACTTTTCAGAAGTTTTAATGAGAAAATGGGGGGAAAAAAAAAACAAGTGAAGTTGCGTATTATAAATCACATCAAGGAAAGACTGCCTGTAGTGATAAAGAAAAGCTGTCTTGAGACAATGAGGATTAAATGTGCACAATAATGTGCCATGGTGCAGATGAAGCTTCATGAAAGCAGTTTTTATCACAATGGGGCCAGAAATACTGAACGCTGCAGCGAAAAAAAAGTGATGGGGATAAAAATGAAAAATAAAATAAATCTCAGTGATAACAAAAGGCGCCATTGGTGAGACAGAGATAGAAATAGAACAAACTGTTTTTTGTCTTAAACCTTGGGCTGAACTTCACACATGATAAATTATTAAGAGTAAGAGTAAGAAAAAAGCCCTTGAGACAAGAGGACAGAACTGATTCTGTCAAAACATCACTGCTGATTTACATATTCATCGATCTAAAAGTCGAGCAATTTGAAGTATTGCCTGCTAAGTCAGCAAAAAAAATAAAATATTGATTCTTCTTGTCATTCCTAATGTGTTTTTGTAAAATAGCCCTGGTAAATAATGTATTTCTGTGTAAACAGGTGAGTTATTAAGATTTCATTTGATCTCAGGTTTCACTGGAACCTTTGGGTAGAAATGGGATGGCTACAAAATACTTCTACAACCTTGTCTATGGATTCCAGTAACAGTCAGTTCAAAAATCTAATATTATTAAGGTCAGTGGAAATCAATTATTGTTCTTTAATTTGTGCTAAGGGTTTGTAAATGGGTTTAAATCTGTTAAAAAGCAAAGACTGGAGCGTTTCAGAGTTAATAAAGTTGGAAAGGATCAATAGCCCCTTGAAGAAGCATTGGTGAATCACAGAGGCACCTTCTTCAAACCATGAAGAAGAGGACAAAGTGCAACTAGCTAATTTTATTTACCAAGATGTGTGCTCTGAGCTGGAAAACCCAAATGGGTGTCTATATGCAGTCAGCCAGTTGATAAATCATGGTGAGCTGTTCACAAAATGCAGCATTTGCTGTTGGCAATGTTTAACACAACGGCTTGTTTGGTCACGTCTTTTAAATTCAGGTTTATTCAAAGTCTTTCTTTTGCCTGCAAAACAATGCCAAGCTTAGAAATATCCTGTTTCCGAATAATGCAGAAAACAAGCACATGCACTTATTTGTAAAGGATAGACTATTGCTTGATTGTTTATTATCAGAAAGCCCCCTGAATAGTCTTTAAAAACCTGCAGCTGCAGCTTAAAATTCTGCAGCCTAAAAAAAGGTTGTATATCTCAATATTTAGCCTCTCTTCCCTTTTAAACCCAGAATAGTTTTTAAAATATTTGTTCATACAAATAAAGCCCTGAATGATCAAGCACCATCATATATTATAGATCTGATTGTTCTGTAACTTAAAACTTTCTTGTCCCAGAATCAGTACCGTATTTCTCGGACCATAGGATGCACTGGAATATAAAGCACACTGTGGATTAACATGTCTGTGTGTTAATGTCCACACATAAGCCACTGGATAATAAGGTGCATTAAATATTCTTCCCAAGTGTGTAATATCAGAGGAGGGAGTAGCTGGACTACACTGCCCTGTTTATATCATAAGGCCAAAATAGACATAACTTTTATATTGAAATAACTTACTAGGTTTATTGTTGCTAGCGAGTACTCCAGGCGTAGGCTGCCTTACATTAATGCACTTCTAGTATAGACATTACAGTCAGGCAGTCTGGTAGACAGCTCAGGGGTCCAATCAGGTAGTGATACAGCTCTGAATATCTATTGAGCAGAGCTCAAAGGATATTTAACACCTTTTTGAGCGTATTGTACCACATAAAATCGGTCAGTAAGCACAACGGTAATAATATATAAGGCGCACCATCGATTTTTGAGAAAATTTAAAGATTTGAAGTGCACCTTATAGTCCAAAAAAATACAGTAAGTACATTTAATCTGTAATGTATGTTTTGTTGTTGGGTCAGGATGAACATGAGAGCATCACGCATGTGTTGAAGAGTTGTTGGCTACACATGCAAATCTCAGATTTCACCACATTCCCAAACAAGCTCTATTGGAGTAATACAGGTGACTCTGGAGGTCTTTGGAGTACAATAGACCTTGTCTTGTTCTAGATATGCATTTGAAAACATATAAGGTTTGAGTCATTGTGCATTAACCTGATGGAGAAAGAAGAAATTGGTGCACTGTGTTATTAAGGGATGGACATGGTCATTAACAATACTTAGGTCAGCTGTGGAATTAAAATGAGGCTCTATTGGTACTAAGAGTGCCCAGAGTGTAACAATATATTCCAGATAATAACACCACCTCAGTCTGAACTGTTAAAGCAGAGCAGGATGGAGTTGTGCTATCATCTTACTTAACCCAAATTCTGACCCAACCATCTGCTGCAGCTGAAACCGAGACTCTTGGAACCAGCCAAAAGTTTTGTCCTCCTGTTATTCTGAAATCTTGGTGTGAGTCGGTGTGAACTGTAGCCTCAGCTTCCAGTTAGTTGACAGGAGTTGTACCTGGTGAGGTCTTCTGCTGCTGTAGCCCATCTGCTTCTATACTTAACATGTATGCATTCAAATGTGATATTACATATGCCTTGTTTGTAATGCGTGCTTATGTGATCTCCAGCCATTATTTGTACACTTCCAGTAAATCTGCAGCACCTGAAAGCCCGTCTAGCACTAACAACCTTGTTAAATGTATTTTAAATCCACTTTCCTCTCTGTTCTGATGCTTAGTTTGTATAAGGCCCTGTTTACCAGTTCTGGATGCTTAAATGCAATGTATTGTTTCCTTGTGAGTAGCTTATTTCCTCGTGTTAACAAGTATTTAAACAGGTGAGACTGATGAAGTGGTTGTTAAGCGTATGTTCAGTTGAGTTTATGAAGCAACTATCTGATGGCGGGGCTGGATTTTTAGAGCTTAAAAGCTTTAGTGTCTGCGCTAACGCTGAACTCTGAAATATTACTTAACACCTCTCCTGTTGCATCTGTTATATATTTAGGTTATATAAATAGGCTTATCAAGGATTTTACAGTAAACGCTGCTACAGAAAAATGTGACTGACTTCAAGATAATTCACAATAATCATGAAGTGACTGTATTTATTCATGGTTTTACAGACATCGGGAGATCTGCTGATATTCTGTTAAGCAAGTAAATGAAATCTGGTCATTTAGGACAGGTTTTAATTGCAGCTGTGAACACCCATTTTAAATCTGTCCCCCTGTACCTAAATCAGCTACTTAATGTGCGCTCTTGCCAGGCCCATAGACATAGAAGGCCAGGCTATCCAGGTACAGCCCACCTTAAACATCAAACATTAAACATCCGCACAACAAGCAGTGAGCTCACTAGGAGCTTCCAAGTGTTTGCCAATTTCTTTTCTGCGTTTGTCGTCGTTGCATATTTAGAAGGTCGTGCGTGACTGCAAGCCCTATTTTAGCGCGCAAGCGAGAGGGAAGTGGGGGCAGAGCAGCTGGCAGCTGGAGGGAACATCTGACTTGATTCATAACAACACACACTGCCGGGATCGTGACTGCAAGGCTGAGATCTCCCCTGCAGAGAGGATGTGTGTTCATGGGCTTCGTTTCATACTGAGCACATAATCTTCCATGCCAGTATCAACAAGTGTTCAGCTAATCAGTCTGTATAGTTGGGGACTCATTTGGAGCAATTGGATTCCAGGAATCTTATAATAAAGGTTAAAGTAACTTCCCTTTGTGTGAAGGCACTTAAGCATTTCTCAAAACTGGGTAAAAAAAAAGTTGTAAAAGTTAAGGCTGAGTCATCCATTGATGTAAACCCTCAAAACTGGAAGGGACAATGGGATGTTTTTCAACTTCTGATACTTTAATTTTACAAAATACTGTCATGGTAAGGTAAAAATCCTCTTATAGAATATTTAATGTGCAACAATTCACTCAGCCTATTCTGTTTGAGACAGCTGAAGCCCCTTCAGACAACATAACAATGAGGCATATATAGAGGGTATAGTGCATTGACAGTTCTGCTTTCAAGTTTACAGACACTTGTTATTGGCATGAATTTCACATTACCAATCTATCAGTATACCAGGAGTTTAAGCTGCTGGTCTCTGCAAATTTTTTGCACAAATTCTCTTTTTTATTATGTGTGCATTTGCTATAATGTATTAATTGTATGTTTTAGCACCAACGTGAGTCATTTCCCCAATGCTGCTGTACTTTGTTCAAAATATGACTGCACCATGACAATAAGGAATTATCTCATGTGAAGTACGGCAACATTAAGGGTCCTTAATGGCTCCTGCCTAAAGCCAGTGATAACTTGGGGACTGCAGATAAACGCATATCAGGAAACCAAGTTATTTAAATTAAATCTGCTGTTTCTGATAGAAGTGATGAAATATTCAACAGGAAATTGATCAGAAGGGCGTTGATAGATCCAAAGAGTGATGTTTAGGTGTATCTTCCTGAGAGTTTAAAGAATATATTATAGGTAGTTGTAATCGTTATTTCACCCCCCCAAAAAATTTGAATAGTTCAAAGAAATTGTTAAAAATATAACATTAATATAACATTCATGATTAGTGTCTGTTAAATGTTCAGCAGTTTAGTTTAGTAGTTACACGCTCCAAACACAGTTAATTAGGATGTAATAATAAAATTAACTGCTTCAAAAAGAAATCTTTCATATTAAAGTTAATAATTTTGCTTAAAGCTGTCTACTTTTACCTTTGAAAAGCATGAAATACAAGCATATTTTGGGGGCTGATTTACAACTTTAGACAACGGGCTGAGCTCCAAGATCCCTTACAAGATGTATATCTATACCATAAATATAGTGTGTTAAATCATTTCTTAAATAAAAAACTAAATGCCAAGATTACTGTTAAATTAAAGACTAATATGCATGTGATTCTGCTTTATTCTATAGATGTCTAATAATAACATTATAATTCTATTATAACATTTAAATTATTATGTCACATTTTTATCTCGCTGCTGATAATCAGCTTGAATTGTGTGAGTCACACCTTCAAGGAGAAATGTGGAGTCAGATAAAGCACCTATACTGTCAAAGGAAAGGTCATTTGTCTGCTTTTGCAGAATGGATTCAGATTATTTCCATTCAGACACTGACAGTGGCTGTAATACACTTGTCCACATGACAGCATGCAACAGATATCATGAACATCCTTGGGGGCTGAAATGTTTTTGAGTCAGATTTGCAGCCAAGCTATCAATCTTACCCTGATGCCGAGCTCCACGTTTTCTCCACCATAAATTTCCATGCCTTCATCGAGCAGGCCGATCTCCTCAAAGTATTTCCTGTCGACCACAAAGCAGCCAATCAGGGCGGGACTCCTGAAATAGAAAGTGAATGGAGGAAAGAGAGGCGTCTGAAAAAAAAAAACTGTTTTAAAATGCATAGCAATGAGGGTGTTTAAATGCAAATATTCTCTGAAACCCACATACAAAAGCCTTATTCTAACCCACAATTAACCCACACTGAAAATTACACCCTGAGGAGCAGGATTTTTTTATTCCAAGAACACTACATATGCAAAGCTCTGGAGAAATGTTTTAGCATGTCAGAATGAACCTACATGCAGCATCATACAAACAAATGGCGCTGTTGTCAAAAGGAGGGATCAACATCAAACTGAATCAACAGGAGTGGGAAAATAACTCAGATTAGTATTCATGCTGTCAGTCCCACACATCTCCTCATATCAATATGTAATACAACATACTGACAAAAACAACTTGTTTGGGCGAATTTCTCTTCCCCGAGGACAAACAGATTGGCAAAACAGACAGAAGCCTAAAAATGCTGAAAGAAACAAGGCGCTCCCACGACAGGCTTCCAACATCAAACAACATCACATTGAGATCACAGCTCATATATAAACTATGGTTGTTTTTTTATAGCTCAGTTATCTGGGAATAGAACTGAGGGGCCAGATCACTTGTGATTTTTACCTTTACGTTCAATAAAACCAGAGAATATCTCTGCATATGATACATTTTGTTTCAATGCCGAACATTAATATTTGTCGAAACAGGTAGTCAGGAAGATGCCTTGGTATATTGGTACCTATTCTGAGCAGTAAAATGAATACATTTTGCATCTAAGTTGAAACCCTTCTTTGTCTGTAAATATGCTTTATCTAGAACTCCTCAAATAACACAGTATTTTCCCGACCTGGTTCAAATTGTGTAAAACAAACCTCCAATTAAACTCGTTTTGCTATCCAATTATTAGACTGCTGTCTAAAAAAGGAATCAATACAATAATCAATTAACAAAATAGTCTTTTGCTGCAACCCTAGCTATATTGTTTTTGAAATGTGCAATAACTGTTGGTTTTAGTTCAAAATAATTGTATATTGAGGTATATTAAGTTGTATTAATCAATTTTAGCGAACAGAAAGCTACTTTTATAAAATTAGCCTTCATAGCGAACTCTGGCAGCTCCTGTAATTTGTATTGTCCCTGCTGAAATAAACACGATCATCATACAGTTTGGGTTAGCATGAGACTGGCTGGTCTATGTTGGAACAAGTGGGTATGTGTAACCACTAGGGCTGGGCAATATGGACCAAATATAATATCTCAGTATTTTTAGGCTGAATGCCGATATATGATATTTGTCTTGATATGATTTACCTTTCATGAAGTAATTTTAAAAAAACATCTCTAGATCAATGCTTTATCCCAAATGCCTTACAGGCAGATTTTTTAACACTCACCATGTAGATGAATATAACAGCTGAAAGAAAACGTACTAGAACACTTAAAAGTATTAATATAATGCAACATAGACCATGTTGATAAAAACGATAAAGTCTAATCTTATACCTCTTTAAAAAAAAATCTTGATATTTTTAAAATCTCAATATATTGCCCAACCCTAGTAAGCACCCATCCTCCTGCACTACGCTGTAAAAAGTACATAACATACCACATAATTGCATTAAATAACAACAAACTCATATCTATGACTTGTTTGCTACTTATTGGATTAATTGTATTCAAAAGGTTTTAAAAGGTTATGATATTAAAACAGCTTCCGTTTCTCCTGTCCCCTTTGTGCTTCTCATGGCGTTTCTGTTGTGATCAGTGTTATGGTTTCTTTAGTTTGCTCAGTTCCCTCTTACTCCCTGCTTCTTCCACAGCTGCAACCTGTTCTTCACACAGTAATTACCACCTCAGCATATTAGCCTCACAGTTCATCCACCTGTTACATCCTGTAATGCACCCTGGTATGGCTTGCTTCTTGTTTCTTGCTCTGTATATTACCTTCCTTGATTGTGCATTTAGATTCTCACTGCACTAGCAATAATAAAGTAGTAGTCAACGACCAGCTTGGAAGTCACGAAAGTTTCAGGTGACATCTTTCCAGACATCTGGGTGCTGCTTGCTCACCGTTGGATGTCCAACGCTCTCGTTGCCCAAACAGGAATATGACCATATGGACAAGTAAACAGTTGGAGATATTCTTCTTCCTCATTCATAGTATGGAAGACAAGTCTGTTTGCCATAATCTATGAATATTGTATTTGCTTCCCAAACACCACAACTGCAGAGGTTTTTGCAGATACTGGTGAGTAAGCGACCTTGTTTTTGTTGTTGGGTTAGTTTCTAGAGTCAGTGTCTACCATCTGTATTATTCATACCGGCCGTGGGTATTCTGGTAACATGCTTGCATTGCGGTGTAAACTGTGTGATGGGTCTTTGTGTGAGTTAATTTAAATGTGTCTTTTTGGCAGTAATTTTATCCTCAAGGATTCATATTAGTTTTAGAATATTGACACTTCACTTATCACAAACTGAATGCATAATCATTCATGGGAATTAGAGTTCAAACATCATAATGTAAAAAAAAAGGGCCTTGTGATCTCAAAGACACTTCAAGGAAAGTTATTCATAATGAATGCACTGCTATCCTTTCCAATGATAGCAAGACATGCTTGGTAATGAAATTATGTTTTTTTTTTTTCCCCCAATACTGTTGGAATGTTCTCAGCAAAAATATATAGAAACTCTTCTGGTTACCTGATGGGAGCTGTGTGGTTGCGTAGCGTCCACCAGGACTTTGGTGGGTTGAGGTATCGACACCAAAGCTCCCAGTCAAAGCCCTGTGCAGACAGAGGGTACTCCTCAATTTCAAATGTGTCGTACTTGATGTTGTCAAAAGAAGGGGAGACCACTCTGGTCCGGTCCTCCTTTATTCTCTGCAGAATCGGTTCGGCCCTGTGAAATGACAGAGCGTAGACAGTCTTTAACTTTAAAGCAAAAGTTACACCTAGTCTTTGTAGAACTTCCAAACAGCTGGTGACTGGAAATTGATTATAATTGGTTTCATAGGCACCTGAACAATGGAACCAGTGGAACAACTGCAAACTTGTGCTCTTGTTCCGCCATTTTTTTGAGCAAAATAATCTATTAACTTCCAACAGTCAGAGATATTCATACAGTCCATGTTAATTTTCATTTCATATTATTTTAACTTGCAAACAACAATACATATTATAAATAGTTGTTAAAATCTATCCCCACCCTTCCTCAAATCTGAGTTGGTTCAATCTGATTTAACCTGTGCCGCCTAGCCAGTCCCAATATAATCTCAGCCTCGGACAGAAAATGTAAAATGAACTGAATTTAGTACGGGTTTTTAAGCCTTTACAACAATCCTGCATCTCTCCCATCTAATCATAAATCTGATAAAATATGGTACAACACCTGTGCATGACATTGCACTATGCAGCAGGCTGTTCAGACTTGTAAGATCTGTGACCAGTCTGCAGCAGAGCTGTCTGCAGGGTTGGGGTTAAGGTGGGTTTAGGGTTAGGCAAAGAGGTTCCCCACCATCTCTAAAAACAGCATTACAGTGTCTATTTTCAAACTAAGTTTCTCAGATTTCTTTGTCAAACTAGTGTACTGGTTGGAAAATTAAATGAATCCTATCTTGTTCCGATCAGTGAAAACATACCTAAGCACCAAGGGGTCAACTTAAAGTGTAAAAGACTACTTTTAAGTTCTACTTAAGTGTAGAAGTTCTTACTGAGGAAAATTTATTTGGGAAGCTATTATAACTATCAGTGATGTGTTAAAAATTGAGTCAAAGGAAGTTAAAAAGCTATAAGATGTTTTTTTACAAGAAAGGTTTTCCAAAGAATAGTGTAGAATAGCAGATTTATTTTTTGGGGTTTCATCCACTATTAGTCTTGCAGACAATTAATTTAGAAAGAGTAGCAAACTTCTGCAGGTCTCAGAACTAAGGCTTCACCGTTAAAGGAACACGTACAGAAACTACTAGCCTCAATAATCATACTAATTGCTATATAAGATGCATATATCAATTTTACATGTCAACTCTATAATTGTTTTGCCTTTTTCAAATTTGCATTTAAACCCTGTTTTACAGCAACTCATCTCTTTCACACAGAATGTGACATTCAGCCAAGACACAGAAACTTGTGCTGTGAAAAACATAACTGGTTGATCATTGGCTGTCTTAAATGTGTTATGTTTCCAACTGCATTGGCTAGATTTAAATAATATTTAAACAGTTTTCTAAGACAGAATTAACTGGATTTTGTTACAACGTTCCAACAGAATGTTTTTTAGAAGTGACTTTTTAAAATCACCCACCAACTTAAATGCTGCTTGAACCTATTGACCCCTTATATCTAAGTTTGATTTATGATATTTCAAAGGTCTGTTTTAGTCTCTCAACAATTAGTCTTTACAAATGATAAATTTAGCATTTAAATTGAATAACTTCACTTGCACTTTAAAAGCCCAAATCTAAAGGGCAAGCTTTTAGATTAAGCAAATAATGTTTAAAGTCTCCTCTACATGAATACTTATTAATTTATTAATATATAACAATTAAGGGACTAACTTAAAGTTATTCACAATTATATTGACAGGTACAAAATACATAAGGCAGAACAAACAGGAAAATGTAAAAATCAACAGCAAAATAGGTAAAAGTAAGCCAAATATAGTTTCCTAAAAACTAAAATGTCAATTAGATAACACTCTAAACTAAAACAGCTGTATCATAAATGTGCTGAGACGTTTAGCCATTCATTTATCGGTTTTATTGTTGTTTATTAGAATAAAAAAAATCTAAAAGAAAGACAACTATTATCACTGACTATCCATTAGCAGAGAGCATGTAACAATTCTGTGCACAGAATCTATAGTAAATAGTGCAGAGTGAGACTGGATTAGAAAGGTCAAATCCAACTTTACCGCCCCTGAATCAGATAGGTGAGGTGTGGACTCCTCAGGGATGATAGAGTGTGTTCAGAAAGGGGAATAAGTTAGTCTCTGTAATGTGTATTCCCAGGAAGATCAGTCTAACCCCTCTTTAACCCTTTGATTTGAATCAAAGTGGGAGCAAGGGGGAAATCGGATACTCTAGATGATGAGGTTGGGTGCTGTGCAGGGATCTGAGAAAACTGACAGACTTCAAAGAGCAGATCAGGGAGTAGGAATTTATAAGATCTGGCCTCTATAAGATAACACAGGATTCTGTGGACCCAAATCTGTAAGAATAGTGAGATGGCTGAAGGACTGGTATTACATACTAAAGTGTTCCTGTGTGTGAAAAAAAAGAGTTGAGAAATGGGGCAAGTATTCAGTAACTTTAAACAAGTAATGCAGCTGCATTTAACAGATTTAGCTTTTATAGGTAGGAGCAAAATTTCTCCTTGTTTCAGTATATTATATTATTCAGCTATCACAATGCCCAGGGAGCAATCTGGGGCCAAGGGTCTTGCTCAGGGAGCCACAGTGGAAGTCTGCAGGGATCAAACCAGGTACTTGTGACCTTCTCAGAGTGCAAGCACACTCTTCTAACCACTAGCCCCCCTTACATTAAGCATTACCAGGTGGGTTTGAACCACCAACCTTTTGGTTAATAGCTGAATGTGACAGCTGACTACACCAAAGTCTCCATTCATAAATTCCACAATTTATATTTTCTAGGAGTAAAAGGTTTTCACTTAAGATACACTGCCAAACCAGTTTTTCTAAACTGCTTTCAACTTTGTGAGATTAGTGCTTTAACCCATAGAAATGTCTAATTCCTGTTTAATGAAAATAGAAAGAGGACTGATATCACTGCACAATTATACTATAAAGCTGGAATGAATGCAATAAAACGGGGGGAAAAAATCTCTTCATCTGTCCTGTGGGACTGACTGCCGAGGGCTGTCGTGTAAAAATGCAAAGTGCGCTCAAATGTGCCCCAAGGGAACTAATTGTTTATAGGGCAATCATTCTAGTTTTATAAGTTCAATGAGAGAAACAGGACAGTGGAACTGCCCCAGCCACAATGCTAAGGATTCCTATAAAATGTAATGTATAAAATAAAGGGAGTTAAAATTGTGTCAAACAAAGGTGTCTTTGTTTTAGCCACTCTTCAGAATGGAAAATATCAGAGAATATTGCACTATAGCAAGATATAAGGCAGCTGTGTCTGCTATCTATATACCAAAAGGTTAAATGTCAGGAAAAAAAGCATTCTCCAACATGAAAAAACCTAAATAAATGGAGTTTCTGTCATCTGCTTTGAGCAGATAAGATCGGGGTTGAAACAAGATTTTGTTATGGAGTTCTGAGGACCCAATATTCTAGCCAGACAGAGTTACATTTAAAAATTTTATTGAAAAGATGAGCATTGGTTGACTAGGCAGGCCAGCAGAACCAGACTTGACAGATGAGTAGTGGCTGACGAGGCAGGCATGCTGAATGAGACAGACCAGGGGTTTGCAGGAAGTGACAGGACAAACCAGTGATGAAGGCCACGACAGGCGATGTGGATCGAGGAACCACCACTGCCTCAGTGGATGACTGAGGGAGGTGTAAGTAGGCAGGGGAAGAGGTGAGCAGAGTAGAAACTAATTATGTCCAAAAATCCAAACAGAAACAACCCAGACAGGGCAGGTGGAGGGGGGCTCTATAGGAGTGAAAATGGTAGAAAACAAAAACAACCCAAAGGGTTGGGTAAAGGGGCAAACTAGGAGCTCAGGTGGACGTTCTGGAGGAAGACCTCGGCATGGCAGGGTCTCGGCAGGTGTACTGGAGTCAGACCTTGATGTGGCAGGGTCTCTGATGGGCAATGGAGCAGGACTCTTGGCAGGTGTTGATGACTCAGACGAACACCCTTGAAGAAGAAGAAGAACTTGGCGTCAGAAGAGACCTGTAGCTTGGGGTCTGATGTGTCCTGAAGCTTGGGGGTTGATGTGACAAGAAGCTTGAGGTTAGGAGTAACCAGAGGTTTGGTGTCCAGGAATCTCCACAGCAGCCTTTGCAGAAGCTCCGGTAACAGGAAACCACGCAGTAACTGGGAACGATGTGCCGAGCAGCAGTTCAGGGTCTTTGCAGAAACCATGGAGCTCTAGATGCTCTGCATCTCGACGAGGCTCTGCATGCTGAGGTCGTTGGGCGAGTTCTCAACGAACCCCAGTGACAGCTGGCAGGCCATCCTGAGAGTCCTCGTCAACCATCTCAGGGGCGGAAGCTGGAAGTTGATCCACGGGCGACTGTGGCTTGATTGGATTGAGTAGTCGTCTCACAGTCAGAAGTTTATGAGTGCGATTCCAGCTTCCCCTTGTGCCCCTGGGCAAGGCACTTAACCCCAAGTTGGCTATCGAGCTGTGTATAGGTGTATAAATGTGTGCGCGTTAGTGGGTGCGGTTGGGTGAATGTGGCTCTAGTGTACAGCGCTTTGAATGGTCAGGATGACTGAAAAAGCGCTATATAAATTCAGTCCATTTACCATTTATCATGACTAGAGACAGGTCCCCCTGGACCCCCGTCTCAACTAATACTGGTGTGCAGACTGGAGGAACTCTGGAGTGAAGACTGGAGGAACTCTGGAGTGATGACTGGAGGTCGATCCACCTAGGGCCCCTCCTTACAGAACTCTGGGGCAGGAACCGAGGCATCAGCTGGAGACAAGAACAGGACCACAAGCGTCCTCACTGAGGTGGACAGGTTCTGTGGTAGGAATACTGGTGACTGATTGACCCCTGCCAGACTTTAGAATGGTAGGAGATACTAGATGATGGTAAAACGTCCTTAAAACAGTTTTATATTCCTGCTCCAACTCCCTGATCTTCTTCTCCAAAGCAGGAGAGTAATTCTTGAGTAAGGCTGTCCTTAGTTTCTTAATTACGGTAAGTTGTGTGAGTTGTCCACACCCAACTTGAATTCTGCATCAAAGGAATCAATGGGAGAAGTGCAAAAGGAGTCAGTGGGAGCTGGTCATAAGGTTGACCCCGCTGGCTTGGGTGGAGTACTGGATGGCTCCCCGGTGGCTGACGAAGAGGCGGACCCAACAGGAATGGGTGAAAGGGAGGAAGTGGCAGAGGAAGTAGCTGAAGCCTCTTCCTGATTACGCCTTCTCCAGCCCAGGGAAGCAGACTTCCGCATCACCAGAGATCTGATTATCCCATATGTTCCTTATAGAGCACTTTGCTCTAAGACCGCAGGCCTACTGGTGGTTCCTAGAGTCTCTAAAAGTAGAATGGGAGGCAGATTGTTTAGTTATCAGGCTTCTCTCCTGTGAAACCAACTCCTAGATTTGGTCCATGAGGCAGACATCTTGTCTACTTTTAAGGCTAGGCTTAAAACTTTCCTTTTTGACAAAGCTTCTATTTAGAGCAACTTAGGTTACCCTGAGCTATCTCTGTAGTTATGCTGCTATAGGCTTAGGCTGTTGGAGGACATCAGGGTCAATTTTTCTCACTCTGCTGAGCAAGCAGAACCAGACAGACCAGGGGTTGCAGGCAGGGCCTGACCAGAACAGGCGACTGAGGAACCACCAGAATGGCAAAGCAAACAGCAAGAACTCACAGAGAAACAGACAGAGAAACAGACATACTTGTGCAACACGCAGACACTGGCAGCATTCAATAGTGAGGGCTGAAAACACGAACGAAGAGTCCAACTGGCTGAGCACACAGGAACAGGTAGAGGCAGAGGACATCAGGCAAGACGAGACATTCTGGCATTGAGTGGAAGAGTGAGACAGGTATAGGTAGGCAGGGGAACAGGTGAGCAGAGCAGACACTAACTGAATTCAACAGCTAGAGCTGATAAGGTACAGAGTGGTGGCTGGTAGGTGGCTGAGCTGATTGGAGGATTAGTGGTGGCTGGTGGCTGAGGGGAGTGTAGCAGATTCCAGAAAAGTCCACCAACAAAAACAAACAGAAACCCAAATCATGACAGATTTGGCATAAAAGTAAGGATGAATATGTAGGAGAGCATCTCATGCCCACTGTGAAACAGGGTGGATGATCTCTGACAGATGAACCTCATCTCTGCATATTTATAGTAATAAATGGAGACATACAAACACAATCGGCTGTTTTAGAAAGCCCTGTCAGAGGGCAAAAATCTATAATCAGGGAGACGCAATTAGCGAGACCTCCGAATTAAGAAAACGCTAAAGGCTTTACAAAAAGACACAAATTTCTCTCACTGCTGAATACTAAAAGTGTTTGGTGCTTTGAAACTCTGGGAAATCCTAAATTAAATGAAGCGTAGTCTCAGTAAATGCCAATTAATTATCAACCAATTTATTGCAAAGAAATTAGAATTGTATTTATTACCCAAGAGCGACAATGTCTTCGAGCGGGTTTTTGCAAAGATAAACTTTTAATTTCACTTATAAGTTTTCCTGCCGTTTTAGTCAAATTAATTTAAGTATTGGAATTAATTTGCATCTACTTGACATTTTTAGCTTAATCCTTATTTTTAAGTAAAACTAAATTAATTTGTCAAATTTTACATGACACTCCAGTCAGATGATCTCCAGTTTGCAATTATGTTCAATTATAATTTTTATATATGCTTCCTGTTTATTCTTTATTTAACTCTTTATTTATCCTCTGGGTTAGGGGTCAGTCTCTGCCTCAAATGGAGGAGTTTAAAGTCAAACAAAACCTCAGAATTGTTCTTTTTTCATTCATTATATAATGGCAAACTTGTAGTATTATCTCTAGTAATTTTGTACCAAAGCGTACCTATACAGAGTAAAACCGTTTTTTGTTTTATCCTTCCTGTGCTGTTGATGAGCGCTGCCATCTTGGCATCCTTGATGACTCAAATGACACTTAAATCATGCGAGAATATTCATAATTGTGACGTACCAACAGCGCCAGGCCTCGGAATACATACATGCAATAGATCCGAGACATTAGATCTAAACATGCTGGAATGCCAGGCATATGGTTGCATTGAAATATGCGAGTGTGGGAGAACAAGCAGCATGCTGACTGACTTCCAGCTTGCAGTACGATGGGAAAGGTGCGTTATTTCACTCTCCGTGGTGCAGCTTGCATGTCACTCCAGGTTTGCAGTTCAGTTAATAATGGCTGCGCATGAGGATTGCTTATAGTCTGCTATCTCAAATGTTTTGGGGAGCGTCGGGAGGTTATCATATGTAGCATGCGTCAATTATCAATGCTCAAATGTGTCATACTGAGAATATGTCACATTGTACATGGAAACGGTCGTATACTTTTGTTTGACATTAAGCATTTTGGTGTCTTGTTCACTTGGAATGAGAGGTGGAAAGATGGATTGGGGCTGCATCTGCAGCAACGCGAGCACTGCCCCAGTCTATTGTGGTGAAGAAAGAGCTGAGCCAAAAAGCAAAGCTCTCATTTTACGGGCATGTTCCCTCGCCAGTGGTCATGAGGTGTGAATCAGGACTGAAAGAATCAGATCCCGGATACAAGCAGTTGAAATTAGGTTCCCCCAGAGAGTAGTCCGGTTCAGCCTCAGCGATAGGACGAGGTGCTCAAAGGACAGCTGCTGCTTGACAACATCAAAATAAGTCAGTTCAGGTGGTTTGGACATCTGATCAGGCTGCCCCCTGGGTGCCTTCCTTTGGGGGTTTCTGGGCACATCCCAGTGGAAGCAGACCTCTGGGCAGACGCAGAACTCGCTGGAGGAACTTTACATATCCTGCCTGGCCTGGGAACACCTTGGGATCCCCCAGAATGAGCTGGAGGATGTCGCTGGGGAGAGGGATGTCTGGGTTTCTTTCCTGGATCTGTTGCCCTGTGACCTGATCTTGGATATGTGGAAGACAATGGATGGATGGATGGATCTTTTTAGAAAAACACAACCTTCTGAGGGTTTTGTGGAGACTTGGTGAACCAGAGATGCCGCTCTCGCCTGCAGCTCTTCAAGAGTGAATTTTCCTCTCCCTTTAGCTTTTCCTCTCATCTTTTTCTCTTCTTTCTTTCTCTTTTACTTTTCTGTTTCTGTGTCCATTGAATTTGAATTAATTGATTTAATAAAGTTTTTTGCTTATATGAAGCGTAGCACTAAGGCGAAAGCAGCAATGCTCCACTTGAGAAATTAAATCTGTTGGGCCCTCTTTGGCATTAACACAGCAATTCTTAATACTACACTGCCAGACAGGACATGTTAATGGAAAAAAAGAGAAAAGAGTGAGCTTTGGAGATTGTTTTGCCTTCCTTACCCTCTTACTCATATGTGCTGTGGGGAGTTAAACATGGCTCCTCATCTAGCCATGCTGCCTAAAGAAATGGGCCCCCCTGTTATGTTTTATATCCCAAGGAAACAGATGGTAACAAATAAACGCTATCAGTTGAAGGTCCCTAGAAACTGATTAACTTTGAAAACAATAAACGGAAATGGTTCAGTGACATTCATTTAATGCATTGTTAGAGATATTACCATGTAACCTGGCCAGCCAGATTGTTCTCTATGTTCTACACATTATTAATTTGGGCCTGCTTCCATTGAATCCCTTGGGGGAAAGGCAAGACATTCAGCAGAACTTTCCGAACTGATTGGGCGAAGCGACACGTAGCGCCTGCCTACCAATTGTTGGTTTTAGCCAATCACAGAATCAAATGGAACATGTAAGCAGCAGGTGCTATGAGAAACCACAACCAATTTTTGCTGGTCAAGACAATTCTTGCTGTTCTTCATGGATTCTGACAAAACAGATGTGATAGCAGACCCCTGACACTTCTCTTCAAAATATTATCAAATTGTTCTGATGTAATATTCAAATTTTTCTGAGACACTGGATTTAGGGTTTTCATCATCTTTAAAACCATAGTGGTCAAAATTAAAAAGAAACAAAGGCTTTAAATAATTCTCTATGTGTAATAAATCTACATTATCTATGGTCTCTTGTTTTAAAATGAGTGAAAATAAATATTGAACATGTTCATCATAAATAAAATGTTTCAGGTACACCCATTAATGTATTCACAATCAATTTACAAGCTAAATCTATCATCGAAAGACCCACTGAAAACATGCTCCAAAATTTACTACATTTAGTTTTAATACAAACTCAGTGACTAGTTATCATGATCAAGTTTAGGACTGCTATTTTCAAACATCATCCAAGATATACTGATTGATCAATGCACTTGATTTGCCCTTACGTCCACAGATACATCCCACCTCATAATACCTCATTGTGCAATCATGCTGTTTTGCATAAAAATTGTGTTGAGATGACAAGAGAGCCACATGTAAACGCACAGAAGATAAAGGAGGATTAGCAAGATAACATCTCGACAATCACTCTGACACAAAACACTCTGTAATTACTTGTGTTTGACTCAGAATAGGCAACATTGCAGATAATTACAATGAGGGGGGAAAGACAATTAGCAGATCCAGCAATCAGTTCTTGGAGGTTAATTATATAGCAATTTCTCAATTTCTACAAAAAGTGACAATTCCGAATAAATAAGAAATCTGCGAGGGAGTGGGCGAGCTTCAGAGTACGGAGGATGAAGGATTAAGAGGAAGTTGTTGGCGGAGGAAGAAAACGGAAACTAGGAAGAACTCGAGAGGGCGGGCTCACCACTTCTTCATTCCTCTGTGTGTAATCGGATGGGTTTGTGTGACTGCTAACGCCGATGCAAGCGCAGCTCCGGCTAATCGCACAGACAGTCGGCACCAGACCAACATGTATTTCGACACAATTTTTTTTGAAAGAATTATTAAAACTGCCATAATCAAGCTGCGCTCTTTTGTGTCTCTGCCAACAAGGATTTCATTAGTCATAGACTAGTACCCCCACGGTGGCAGTACGTAGGAGGTTTGTGTGGGATCTGTGTGTATGAAGAGGTGCGTGTGCAGAGCGAGAGAGTGAGGGATAAAGGGCTTGTGTGGGTGTTAGAGTAGCAGGGTTAGGAACCTTGTAAGTGTCTCTTTTCTAATCTGGAACACAGCAGCCAACAAATGCTCTTTTGGATTGAACCCAGGCATTATAATGAAGTGCAAGCGAGAAAGCGCGCTCTGCATACACAAGTGTGCGTCAGGAGAAAACTGTGTGCATGCATGTTACCCTGATTCGAGCATGAAAGTGTGATATTTTACAGGCTGTCAAACTGATTAGCAGGCACAAAGCCCTGTTGTTGTATCCGAGTGTTTTCAAGAGGGGACCCCGAGGTGAGGAAGTGTCCACAGTAAAAAAGAAACTGACATGAAATCTGGGTGGAAAGAGATAACGGCACTTGATTTCTGCCAGAAAATCTGAAGTGTTTGAAAGGATAAAATGTTAGGGAGCCTGAACATCCTCATCACTGCGACAGACGACACATAACAAGCAATGCTAATGAGGGCAGTAATTAACTACTGCTCTGTATTTCAGTCTGTAATGGATTCATTAGGAAATATCCCCGCTTTGTGTCAACGTCCTTGTCTTGGCACATTTGGTTGTTGTCGGGGTTTTTTTTTTTGCGTTTTACGACCTTCTCTGGAAGGGTTGAGAACGAGTGGGATTTCTTAACAGTATTTCAAATTAAAATGCCAAAGAAAAGAAGTGAGATACTTATCAAATATATAAATGCAGTAAATAGAAACAACTTGAGCCATTTAAAGGTTTCCAATAAAAACTCATTTCTATCCAGCTGCCTCGAGACCTTGAGCCGCACAGATTTGGAGCACATACTGCAGACAGACATTCTCTTGTAAAACCCACTTTTCTCAAAACATATAAATGCTGTTTTTTATTTCCTGTTGTTACTGTTGACATGTCTGAACTAATGTCTTGGCGTTTTGAAATGCTCACGGACTCGCTTCCTCCACCGAGCTGGAACATTTTGCCTGCAAACCTTTGAGACCTGTTAATGGTGATTTGAACACATCTGATTCCATCACTAAGAGAAGGAAAAACAAACCGCAGCTTCAGATGCTTTACATCAATAGACGAGCTCTTTCCAGTTTTTAATCAGAGCCGCCAGGGTTGGTTCAATTATGGAAGCCCCAAAAGAGATTTCTTTTTGCCTTCTAAAGTATTTATACCCCTTGAAATTTGACACCATAAAAAGTCCAAGGTATCTAATGGGTATTTAATGTGACCTAGACCAACATAAAGTGCTAATTGTATTAAGTGGAAGGAAAAAAAAATAGTTTTATAAAATAAAAATAAATATAAAATGGGACAGTCTAGTGTTCATTTGTATTCAACTCCCCCCAACACCGACTGGACCCTTTTTAGAACCACATTTTGCAGCAGCTACAACTGCAAATGTTATTTATGGTAAAAGTCTCTCCTAGTTTTTTTCCACATCTATAGAATGACATTTCTGCTTAATTGTTCTTAAAATACAGCTCAAGTTCAGTCAGATTGGAAGAATAGCATCAATGAACAGCAATTTTCAGATCTTGCCACAAATTCTCAAATGGATTAACCTTGTTTTCCGGACCATAAGGTGCACCGGGTTATAAGGCGCACCATCAACTTTTGAGAAAAAAATGAGGATTTAAAGTGCGCCATATAGTCTGAAAAATACGGTAGGTCCAGACTTCAAGTGGACTTTTCACACATATGAACATGCCTTCAAACTAAAGCTAAATTAAAACCAAATTTCATTGTAGCTCTGGCTATATGGTCAGGGCCATTGTTCTGCTGCAGCTCAGTGCACAGTACCTCCATCCCAGTATCAACGTTGGCCTTCACACAAAACCTGCAATTCTACACAATTTAAATTACACACATCTTAACTCTAATTATTAACTAAAGTATTTTATTGCACTAGATTTTACTTAGAAGTATGACAATAGAATCCAAAAACAAATCTGCACTTATGCCATGTTCAGATTGAACGTGATTTGAGCATCAGTGACACCTGGTTTACACACAAAGTGTATGGTGGGCGCGCATCTAGGATCATCGAGAAGTCCTGTGGCGTGTTTTGAGATTTCAAGCGTTTGAGTATCCAAGTGGCAGACGGACCCCGCTACGTGACGTTGTGGGAGATTTTCGGACGGGACGAAAGGACCACGGAAAGCCGGGAAATCGACAATGTAGGACAAACTCATCGTCGCTGTTTGTGCCCATCCTATAATCAGTGATAAGTTGAGCCATCGCTACAGAGACAGTAAAGGATCTTGACTAGAGGAGGATTAGCCAGGAAGTTGGGATCTCGAGTAAGTTATCAAAACTTTTACCACGGTAAACATTTCCCCGTATTTAAGGAAATGAGCAGGGTAGCTCCTCCCAACACGTGTCAGATGGGTCTGTCCACTTTTTGCTTTGAGCATTAAAGCCCTCTGCACAAGTTGAGGCGGTGGACACCTTTCTGACGATCAAATAGCGTTCCATCTGAATGCAACATTAGTTTTTAGATTTTTTTGGATAAAAATGTGAAAATCATGTGTTGTTCACCTTGGTTTGTGCTACATTGTGGGCCTGACATTACATTTGTTAGTTAACTGACGTTTGCCGCTGTATGTGACATGGTATGAATACTTCTATAAGGCACTATCTATACTGTGAGGCCAGACTGCTGTCATGACAACCTTTTTACATAATCAACCCTGTGACCTACAATGCTAATAAATACCCAGCAAAGAGTCTCAACAGCTAAGAGCTGCCTAGAGTGGTGAATTTACAGAAAAGTAGGTTACATCTACACAGCTTTTGATAATAGTCATGCAGAGGGAAGGAAGGAATTTTTGTTTGATTCATCCAGAAATATGACTTTGATAGGTGTTATCCATTCATCCATCCATTTTCCAAATTTTATTTAAGCATAAATGCTATTTTTATTTTTAATGAGGTAGACATTACACCAAAAATAACTAATAAATAATAACAATTCACAAAAACTACTATGGGTTTACATAGATGCTAAAAGTTATATAAAAAAACCCTTTAAAAACAAAAATATTAAAACAAAACCGCATGTGATTTGAATAGCAATGCAGTGTTAGAGGCTGGCTAGACAGCATGCATCCAGTGAGGGAACATTCCTTTCAGTGTTTTGAGACCTGATACACGGAAGTGAAAAAAAAGATAAGTTGTGAGCATCTGCCTGCCAATAATACATGCTTTACTTGTTGATGAGTCTCACTGCCGCTTTCTGATACTTATGCGATTTGTTTTGTTTTCCTTTATAGTGAAAATACAGTAGGAGACAAAGCAATTAACTCAACATAATTTTTTCCCTAACAATTTGTCTGACCTTTAAATATAGTTTGCTACCATTAAACCCTGTAGATTAGGATTCAAGTTGTAGGTGAGACTCCTTTAGCATTCGACCTTTTAATAATCCACATTTTTGCAAAGAAATTGTATAAACTAAGTCTAAGGGTGCTACTTTAATGATACTGTGCAATTTTGAAAGTTTTTATGTGGACTTGTTTAGTTCTGCGATATTTGTCTTAAAATCGTCTTAGTGCTGCCCTCTTAGGATTGAATAGTGGCTACTGGAATTAAATTTACCGTAACGGTACCTGCTTTGGTCACCATATCCTCGGTTTGGGTATAAACCCATCAGTCACACGCACGCCCCGCAGTGGGTCAGACTCAGGAGTTGGAATCACGCGAGCATTGATTGATTGATAGAGTCTAGCATTTGTTACTGCTTTGAACATTAACCCATCTCAGCAATGATGCTGCTAACATCCCTTTACCACTGGACGTGTCCTCCCTGTCCTCCACTGGAGGACAGGATGGGACAGTTCTAGCCTTCAAACTGATAAGGCTCAGCCCCGTTGGGCTCCACACATCTCCAGAGTGAAACCTTCACTTCAAGAGACAGTTCCCAGGCAAAACCACCAGATGTAGCCCTTGTCACTCCATCTTTAAACAGGTCACTTTCCCTCACCCTGGCTGCAGCAGCCTTGCTTACCGCTCATCCATTCACTAACCGCCCACTTTGGTGGCATTTTTCAAAATGTGCCTGGGGCAGGGTTATGCCTTACCTTATGTTTCCATCACATAATGGAATACACTATAGTGTGAACTGTAATGTGGTGGGGGAAGAAGCTATGTGGTGTAATTTGAATTTATATTAACAATGCAAAGACTTGCATTGTGAATAGTAGTAGTAGTAGAAGTAGTAGTCCCTTTGTGGTGTAGCTGGGTCAGGCCATGTCTTTGAAACAGGAAAGCCAGGTTTGAGTCCAGGTTGTGTCAGGTAGGGCATCCAGTGCAAAAACTCTGCAAGTTGCACTGATTGGCTCTGATGACCTTCAACTGAGGGTGGTGCCAAAAGGACTCATACCAAGGATTTCTGAAGGTATTCATAGGAGCCTTTGAGTGATTTCTCATAAAATCAGTTTGTGTCTTCAGGTTTGTGGAAGAGAATTTTTCTAACTTTGATAAACAGTATATCCTCTCCCACTATTTCTTCAAACATGAGCATTATTATTGTTTCTACTCAGCTGCTTATAGTTTCACTCATGGTTTTCTGTTGGGTGTTTGCCACTACTTTTTGTGTGGGAGTGCTGTCAGTGTGAAAAATCACAGAAATCTGGGCTCTTGTCCACAGAAGGACTGCACAGATTTAGTCAGGCAACTACAGATGACAAAATGTATAACAATAATGATGCTGGGTAGATGGATAACCCAAATAAAGGATGATTTCTTCCTTTTAAGTAAAATACTCTACTTACCATCCCGTGTTGAACTCCACATGTGCGTCAAATAGAGCGACCACAGGAGCAGTGGCCGCCCTCCATCCACTGACCCTGGACCTGATCAGTCCTTCCTGCTTGGCATGACGGACCACTTTGATGAACCCTGGGCCGTGTTGAGTGTTTGTCTCATCCACAAAGCTCTGCAAGTGCTCCTTCAGCTCCACTAAAAATAAAGAGATACATAAACATACTAGGGTAAACCCACTGAACCCTGTATAAACACTGATGTGATCAGTTTTATTGGGCGGCATAGTTTCATATAGACCTCTTCATTTATTTGTGCCAGCCATGTGGATTACCACACTACTGGTGTCCCTTTGTTGTTTGAAAATCCATCCATCCATCCATCCATCCATCCATCCCTCCCTCCCTCCCTCCCTCCCAAGGGCATGGTGGCTATAAATAATGTTGTGAAAGTATATCTGCTCTATTAAAATGTATTTGTTTCTAGACAAAGAAAACTGGAGTACATACAAGATACAAATTTCAAATTATGATTTTGTTGATTAGAAACAGCTAACAGCTACTAACCAACCTTGATCTTATGTAAAACATGAATTACCCCTTTTGTTAAAACGTGAAATTAACTGTCTTCATTATATTTACAGCTGAGCTCAGTTTTACTAACAACATGCAGGCCGGATAACTATTAAACTAAGATAATTAATACATCACTTATATAGGTACATGACTTAAAGCTGCTTAAGGTAGTTTGAGATGCAACATATTATGCCCAAAACTATTCAAAATTAGATTAGAAACAAAGTTATTGACATTATCTTAAAACAGTGTAAAGCTTAACAAAGCCTTTTTAAGGCTTTGGGACACTAGAAGACCACAGTGACAGCCATTATTCTCAAATGAAAAAAAAACAAAACATGGAATAGTAGTAAACCTTGTCCAGTCTACCAGAATTACTCTAAGGCAACACCAACGACTCATCTACGAGGTTGTAAATAATTCACAACACCCGCTCTGCCTACTTCCACCTCCCTAACGTCAACCGTCTCCATCTCATACTTACCCTCACCACCACCGCTGTTTTAATCAGTGCCTTGGTCACATCTCGGCTGGATTGCTTCAGTGCGCTGCTCTTTGGTTTTCCACAAAAATCTATCCATAAACTTCTATTGGTTCAAAACTGAGCAGCTCTCGTCAGCTCCATAACAATCTACACAACACATCACCCTTGTCCTCAAGCAACTTGAGCCCCCCCCCATTCATTTCCACATCAAGTTCAAAATCCTTCTGTTAACATTTAGAGCCATCCATAACCTAGCCCCTCCTTATCTTACCCATCTCTTTCATGTTTATACACCATCCTGTACCCTTCGTTCTTCTTCTGACTCTCTTCTCTCCATGCCACGTGTTCGTCCGTCCGCCATGGTACTCAAGTCTTTTAGTGGTTTGCCCCCGAATTTTGTAATAAACTGCCACTAGATCTTCGAACGACATCATCCCTGCACACTTTCAAATGTCTCCTTAAAATTCACCTGTTCAGACTAGCATACCCTACTTGAACGTCCTGCACATAACACCTCAAACATTCATCTGCATTTTACTCATTGGTCTTTTTGTAGCACTTTTAACATATGTTATTGGTGTAAAGCGACCTTGAGACTGTTGAAAAGTGCTTAGACATAAAATGTATTATGATTAACAATTAAAGCACTGCAGGCCTGGCCTGGCTTCATGATTGAACAATAAGAAAAATAAGTGTAACAAGGTGAAAACAATTGCAGACCAAAAAGAACACAAAAATCTGTCTCACATTTGCAGAAATAAAAAAAAACATCTTGATGATCCAAGAGTTTTGGGAATATGTGAAGACTGATGGAACGGCAAATTAGGTTCATGTTGTTACATTTAAAAAGGGACCAACATGAATCACTTAGGACATCCACAAGCTAATGGGATATAGACAACATTAGACATCACAAGAACACCCCAAGACATTGAGGGCATTTAAATAGCAGCAAACATTCCCATGACAAGTACCTAAGAGTACAGAAGTAAACTATATGAAACAAACAATAGATCAAATATGTCCATATATAAATAGACAAATTGTTTGTTTTACTGGTGTAGGTCCTTTTCATAAATAATATCCTAATGCACAGAGTAACTGAAAAACACACAGCTTTGCCACAGTTGAACAATGAATATCATCATTTCCTTGTTATGACTTTTCAGAGATGTAATCCTGCCCAGGGGCCTTGGTTTCTGTCATATTCTCTTTATTTGTCATTACCATCGGCCTGTACGCCCTAGAATCTGTTTGCCTTTAATGAGCAACAGTGTTTCCCTGACCTGGAAGAAAAGTGGATTCATTGCACGAGATGGGAGTATCATAAAACCCTTCATTGTGTCAGATGTGCATATCTTCAAGACATATTACTTGGATTAATACAAATGCAGTGCAATTTATTTTCCTCTCAACTCTGAGTTGTTATTGTCAGATGTGCATAAAGATAGATTCCGAATAACAATTTTGGATGATAATAAAAATAAGAATGTTATGTTATATATTGCTAGCGCTAGCTTCTTCAGTAGGAGAAAATCTACCATGATGTGGTTTTGAAAATATTGTGACAAAAACTGAATTCTTTAACAATGAAAATGATAAGGAAAAGTAAGGCAGGGTAATCCAAAGAAGGCAAGGGAGTCAGGCATGAAGAAACACAGGACATCTACTGGCAAAGGCTTCCAATAAACCAGTGCTCTCTTCTTCTTCTTCTTAATTTTAATGGCGGTTTGCAAACGACTATGTAGTGCATTACCGCCACCAACCAGTAAGGAGTGTGGATCAGGACAGACATGCTAAAAAAAACCTCAAAAAAAAACAATGATATTCTTTTCACTAAACCTGTTACCAATAAATACCGAAACATAATTGTATAAATTGAATCTTAAGTACTTTTTCTTAAATGTTTATAAAATTACACTGTTCTTTTTCCTGTTCGAGACTCCTTATAAATTGTGTTCTTTGTCTTTGATATTTCCTACAGGTGTACATTATATGTTCTATTATTTCAGTTTCCCCACAGACGTCGCATCTTCCTGTTTCATGTTTTCCCATAAACTGTAACATTGAATTAAGTCATGTATGTCCCGACTGTATTCTGTTTCCTGTATTCTGTTCCTTCCAAATTTTCCTCGAGCTCCCCCAATCTTCCTTTGTATTCTGTAAAGCCATATTCCTTTTATATCTACTCTCCACTGTTTTTGCCATTTTTCTTGGATCTTTCTTTTAATAACACTTTTAATCTCTGATTTACTCCTGTTAATTCTTATATCACTCTCACTCCGGTTTGTCGACTCTTTAGCCTTCTTATCAGCCATTTCATTACATTTCACCCCTATATGCGTAGAAACCCAAAGAAACATTACTGTTAACCCCATCATCTGAATACGATATAATATTTGTTGAATTTCTAATAAAATATTTGGATGGCTTTCTGAACAGTTTCTTTGTGAATTGATCAATGATGAACTTGAATCTGAACATATAACAACTCTTAGTGGTCTCACTTATTCGATCGATTCTATATTCATCTGTACATAATTGTAAAACTGTTCTATTTATTCCTGCGTAGTGCTCTCTTGCTGTTTGCAGCAGGCTTAAAAAGAGCAGGAAACAGGTGTGCAGAAAGAACTTGACTGCAGTGAAATGGGGAGGCAGGCTCACAGATGTTCTTCTTCTACTTCTTCTCTTTTTTATGGTGGTTGGCAAACAATTTATAGGTGCATTACCGTCACCTTCCAGATTGGAGTATGGATCAGACGTTTACTTATTATACTCCCCCTATAATGCCCGTTCTTCTTAGAAAACTAAAAATACTGCTTAAAACTACATCCCCAGATGATCTCTGAAACAATTCCCTAATATCTAATTTATTTAATCATATTTAAATCTCTAAGTAACACCTCTCTTTCCAGAACATATTTATTTCATTCTAAAAAAAAAAAACATGTTGTACTGTTTCTAATTTTCCACAATAATTACAACAACCTGTATTATGCTTATTAATTATTTTAAGAGTACTATTTAATCCTGTATGTCCAAATCTTATTCTAGATATAACATCTTCTTCTTTTTTAATTCTATTACATCTTGCCTTGATTCTGAATTAAACTTTAGAATACTTATTAATGCACTACTTGAATCTGAACAAATTAAAACATCACTCTCTCGTTTCCTCAATCCATTCTAAAGCCAATACAATAGCCATTAATTCACCTGTATACACTGCCAATTTGTGTGTTATTCTTTTATTTCTCACAATATTTAAATCTGGAATTACAAATGCTATACCTACTTTATCATTTAACATTTTAGAAACATCTGTATATATATATATATATATATATATATATATATATATATATATATACACAGATATATTATATTTGTATATATTTGGAATATTCTCTTTTTCTATAACTTTCCACCTCCTTTTTTCTAACTGTCTCCCTTTTCTCAATAAGTTTAAATCTACTTCAGCCTGTCCAAATGATGGAATAACAGGAATAACCACCACAGGACTAATTAAAAAGTTATCTATTCCTACATCTTTTACTTTATTTATTATTGTCCATCCAAAATTATTAATTTGTTTCTTTTCTTTTTCTTGACAAGGTTGCAGCACAACATATGGAGGATGAACTTCATTATGTCCTTTAATATTTATCCATTAAATCATGTTGGCTCACAGATGTGCTGCATGAGACTGATTAAGGCTGAGCAGAAGATATGAAGCAGTTTTGCAGGTGTTTCGAGTTTATTTGTTGCTTGTGTCACACCATATGTTTCCCATATTTAACATTTTCACAATATTCTAAGTTTCTATACTACCTGCTGGTAAGATAATGACAGCTCATAGATCTTAATACAAAAACAACCAAGCCATCCCTTTCAAACAGGTTTGTGATTTCAAAATTACTTTAAATGTCTAAGACAATTTACCACTCAGTTGGCAGCGCACAGTAAGTGGTTTTGCATTTCATGTTTTTCTTTCAGCTAGCCCTAGCTAATTTGTCTTAATTACACCAGGTAGATCAATAAGCAGCATTTATTTCTTACACTCCAACCTTTCTTGATTGTGACTTACCGCCAGGCACTTGAAAGCGACTGCAAAGCAAGAGCATTAAATCAAATTACCAAGAGAATTAAAAATACTTGTAATGCATTAGCAGAGAATAATTTGAGGAAAATGATGAATCTATTTATCCCACTGGTGGCTACACTACTCAGCATTCAGCTGTGTGGAGCCACCATAACTAAACTGTGATATATTGTACTATGGAAGAAGGGGCAGTGGGAGACCCATAAAATCTGCAGGCGATGTAGCAAAGACAGATTTCTCATAATAGTAATTATAGATTTGGCAGCTATGAAATACAATATGCTCCACAGAACGCGGAACAATTAATAACGCTGGCCCAGAAACAGTGAAGTAACATCCAGGCTTTGACTGCAACTGCCTTAGTACGTTTTTTTTTCATGTTTTCACACACTAGTGGCGAAACTAATGCCCACTCATGTCCTAATTTAGTGCACAGCCTAAAGCAGAAAAACAGAATATTGGTAAATTAAATACATAACTTTGTTGTTGTAGCTTACCTGAACAAGCCAACACTTAATTGGAGTCAAGTACTGGATCATTGCCCTTAATGTAACAGTAAAGTCTTTAATTTCACTGGGGTGAATTTAATCATCTTCTATTTAAGAATTGGCAGGAATGCCAAGCGGTATACTATGGGTTAGTTTGTGTCACTCGACTGTCTACTGTGGCATGCACAAAAATTTATTTTTTAACCATTCCACCAATATTATTTTACTTTTTGCCATTTGGATCATTGTTATGCTTCATCATAATGTAAGCGCTCTTATGCTGAAGGTCACAAACGGATGCCTGGAGATTTTCCTTATAGGGTTTTCTGGCACACAGCAGAATTTATAGTTCCATCAATTACAGGAAGTTGTCCAATTCCTGAAGAAACAAAGCAAGTGTTTTTTTAGCCAACTTTATGTCAGAAAGTGTCTTTTAAAGGAATTTATTTTGATTCGCCAGGTGTGGCAGGAATCAGGCTTGAGCGTGGCTCATGAAAATGAACCAAAAAAACAGACTTAACTTTTGATTTAACAAAGCAGGGCCAATCTGTTTCCGCACATATGTTTGGATAACACATTCTCTTAATAAAAAGAAAGCTTCATTAGAAAACTGCTTTTTGTATTTACTTTGGTTGTCTTTGTTTGATATTAACATTTATATAATTTGGATCATTGAAGTGTGACAAAAAAGCAAAAATAAAATAAATAAATAAATAAATACAATCCAAATAAATCTGACAAACAAATTTGTTTTCCATCATAAATGAAGTAAAACATCTGTAACAAACAAATCAATTAGTGATTTAAGATGAATTTAGTTGCTTCCATGGAGATAGATGCCTTGTGAAAACTGGCTGCCCTGTACCTTCTGTGGAATAATAAAGTGAACAAATTGCAGTCTTGTAAAGGTTTTAATCCGCTTTTATCCCTTCAGTAGCTGTAAAAACGTTTTGACATTACTTGTTTTTTTTAATTGCAAGGTAGCTACTTTCTTACAGAGGCACCGCTTCCTCACTTGCATACAGATGACTGTGCTGAATGTGTGGGCAGTTGGGATAGTGGGCAAGGAACCAAAGGATTGTGACGCATGATGGCTATCTACATGTAGCACAAATTATTTCTGTTAATACCAATGAGATTTTAATTGCACTACAAGAATAAATTGCACCATAAGAATAAATTGAAGGGTATCTTTAAAATACTTTTATTCCTCAAAATTCCCACATTTCTATCCTCCTATCTTCAGGATGGGGAAGACAGTCTGTATCATTATTTGCTCTTTCTGCCAGTTACTCCTGGGAAATCTGAGGCTACACAGTTCTAACAGTACAAAAGGGAAGAATAACTTATCCTCCACCATCCTCAGCTACAAGTGCATGGGCTGGGTATAAAGCAGTGCAATAAATCTATATGTCAGCAACTAAATATTGGAAAAGCTGTAAACTCACACAAAATTGGTTTTAAAACAAAAAGTCATTCCAAAGAAAGATATCCAAATACAAAATATCTTCTTATGTGAAGCAAAACGGGTCTCTGGGTGGACTAGATGTATGTTATGAGTCTACAACGTCTTTGAGGCAAAAAGCAATGTTATGCATCGGACAGTACATATTAAAACAGAGATCAAGAGCAAGGTTTAGGACTCTTACAGCTGTTACTGTTGTCGTCCACCAGTATGATTTCTTTGAGGAGGTAGGACGGAGTCCTCTGGATGACCGTGTGAATGGAGCGTAATAAAACTGACAGGGCCTCGTTGACGAAGATGAAAATCACACTGAGCTGAGGAAGGTCTGACGAATAGGACATGTTTCTGCATCTAAAGAGAAGGAAAAGAGAGATGTAGACGCTTCTCTGTCCGAATGACAGACACATATTAGGGAATGAAACAAGTGGACTGACCCGTCCGGTCGTAAATCCGGAATGGGCCTGGTGAGGGAGATGCGGTCGCTCAGGTAGCCGTTGTATCCGAAGTAACGGAACTTCTTGAGGGCGACCCGTCGACTCTCTGGGCCCAGGTCACGGCCCCAGCGATTGAACAGCGAGGAGGCGGCGTCTGAGGCGGAGTCTGATGAAGATGCTGCTTCTTCACCGTCCTTCAGAGGGGTTTCTGTGGAAACATAGAGGGGAAGGTTGGACATTTGTGAACAAAAGTATTCCTTTTAGTTAAACGCAAAATGCGTCAATCTTAAACTCCAAACTAAAGTTTATTTCAGCTTTGTAAGAAAGAGTTAAGAATTTACTGGAAAGATAGATGTCTTTCAGCTCTGTTAGGTTGGGATAGTGGTCCATTAAAAAAATTGCAAACCATTGACAATGCTCTGTTGTGTTCACATATAACCTGCTTGCTACGAGCGTGAGGGATAATGTGAGTAACATGAGGGAACAGCTTAAACCCATATGCAATTTGAGGAGACGAGGATTTTCATTGTCAGTGCAAACAACGTTGGCATATTTATTTGTGCAAAGGCGTACACAAATACTCTAACATGACCAAGCCTGATTTTCTTTGCTGTGTGTGAAGCACTAAGCTGTTTACTTTACATGATTATGAACAATAACAACATAAACAATACCTAAATCCTCCATGAAAGCAGCACATTTCAAATCACAACACAGCCAACCTGTTAGTTTCTAATATTAAACATCCTTTGGTTAAAAATGATAGCACAAAAACAGACCAGTAGCCTGGAGTTATTCTAGCTCATCACTTGCTAAGTAGCATGGGGCCTGACAGACATCAGAAGAATTTGGATGAGGTGGTTTGATGTTTTAGGAAAAAGGTGATCATCTGAGCGTGAATATTCATCAATTGGGACATGGTGAAACATTTAATTATCAAACCACTCTTTAAAAAAACAATTTGGATAAACTACTACTGCAGAACTACAGGCCCATCTCAAACCTCCTTTTTTATCAGTAAGATTATTGAAAAAGCTGTGTTTCAACAATTAAACGCCTTTTTAACAATGATCAGCCACTTTGATGTGTTCCAGTCAGGTTTCCATGCTCACCACAGTACAGAAACCGCCCTTGTTAAGGTGTTTAATGACATCCACAGACTGTGGAAGAACCACAGTGCTGGTTCTATTGGACCTCAGTGCAGCATTTGATACTGTCCATCACTCCATTCTGTTAGAATGCCTGGGAAACTGTGTCGGTCTTTCTGGTACAGCTCTCCACTGGTTTAAATCCTATTTAAAGGACAGGGACGTTTTTGTGTCAGTAGGTAACTTTACATCAGAGATGACAAACATCACATGTGGGGTTCCCCAAGGGTCCATCCTGGGTCCCCTTCTATTCAATAGATACATGCTCCCTCTAGCTCAAAGAGCACAAACTTCAGTTACTATACCTATCCAGACAACACACAGCTCTACATCACCATGTCACCAGGTGACTATGAACCCATTCAAGCACTGAGTAAATGCTTAGAAGAAATCAATGCATGGATGTGGCAACTTATTCTACAGTTGAATAAAAACAAAACTAAAGTAATAATTTTTGGACCAATGGAGGAGCAATCAAGTGTCTTCAGCTGCTTCAGCTAGAAACCATTGATCTGGCCCGAAATCTGGGTGTAGTGATGGACTCAGACCTGAACCTCCAAAAGCAGCTGAAGATAATTACAAAGTTGACCTTCTATCAATACGACTGAGTTTCATTTTATTTATATAGTGCCAATTCATGAAACATGTCATCTCAAGGCACTTTCCAAAGTCAAATTCAATCAGATTATACAGATTGGTCAAAATATTTCCTATCTAAAAGGAACCCAGTTGATTGCATAAAAGTCTTGACATGCAGCATTCGTCAGCGTTCTTCAGCACCTGAAGAACATTTCCAGGATTAAAGGACTGATGTTTCAGCAGGATCTGGAAAAACTAATCCATGTGTTTATTTTATCAAATTGATTACTGCAACGGTGTCTTCACAGGTCTGCCTAAAAAGTGGATCAGACAGCTGCAGCTGATCCAGAACGCTGATGCCCGCGTCCTCACTAAGACTAAGAAAGTAGAGCACATAACCCCAGTTCTAAAGTCCTTACACTGGCTCCCTGTATCTCAGAGAATAGACTTTAAAATATTTCTGTTAGTCTATAAATCACTGAATGGCTTAGCACTTAAATATATCACAGACTTGTTATCAGTGTATCCATCCTCTAGACCACTAAGGTCTTCTGGCTCAAATCTGCTCTGCAGAACCAGAACCAGAACCAAACATGAAGAAGCAGCATTTAGTTCATATTCTCCACTTATCTGGAACAAACTCACAGAAGACTGTAAATGTGCTGAAACTCTTTCTTGAAAATCAAGGTTAAACACCTATTAGTTGGAGTTGGCTTTGAACGTTAATGTTGAAGTTTGTAGTCCAACTTATCTTATATCTTCACCTGCTGATGCTATTCTACTGCAATGTGCTTTGTTCTGTATGTTTTCTTGTCTGTATGTTTTCTTGCACTTTGAATTGTCCTGTTACTGAAATGTGCTATACAAATAAACTTGTCCTGCCTCGTTACAGAGAAGCCCTGATGCAGACACAGAAAATGTGTTGAAAAAGCTCTAATTTTATTTACTTTTTTATAAATTATATTTTTCATTTGTTTTATTTAGCTATCCAAGCTTCTAATATGTGGAAATATTATCATAGGCCTTGTTAAATTGTCAAACACTGATTAATCCCATTTTCTGTTGAGTTTTATAAGCCACACCGTGGCATGGTTACTGCAAGATCAAATAAACCACATAAACAGGACCTGTCTGACAACATGAAGTAGGCAAACAAATCTCAAAATGCAACACAATGTGTGTGACAAAAAATAGACTGGGCTGAAATGGCATAGACAAAAGAGTGGGCAAAAACCAGTCCACCAAAAAGAACATTTGCCAAAAACATCTTCATGAGCCTAAATATTTTGCGGGAAATATTTTGTGGATTGAGGAGACAAAAAGCACCCAGAATGTGTGTGCCTAGTTACATCCATATAGCCATAATACCTGTAGTCAAATTAGGTGGTAGTGTTGAATTATGGTCCAGCAGAAAATCCTGAAGAAAAATGTCCTGTTATCAGTTTGCATACCTTTTTTTTTGGCAAGCCTTAAAAAAAATATACATTTTATTACAGTTGTTTTATCTCACATTGAAAATTTGAGGGGTAAAAACAATCCTTTAATCTTGCCATATTCATTCAGTGGGAAATAATACCCATGTAAAAACATAGTTGTTTCATTTTTCTTTTACAAAATCACTGGATCACAGCAACATTTGAAGCTGCTACCTTTGCAGGTCTTTCTCCCTTTTTCTTTAGGGCAGATATATTTAAATGTATAGGTGGTGTGAAAGAAGTTTGTAAAAAACTTGTTTGTTTAATAAAAAATTAAATAAAAAAAATAGCTTATAATGTTCCACGTCATCTTGGGAGTATGATTTAACAAGTATCTGCAACCTGATTCATTGAATGTCCGATTTACTAGACACAAACAGGTTGGAGTGACAGCTCTGCTTGTTTTTTCTGTATCTAATGAGCAGAGTGTATTTCAAATTTGAAAGCCTTCAATCTCCTTTTGTATGAAACACTTCTAAGACCGGACCTAATTTCTTTCTGCAGACCTAAAATTACTCAGAAATGAATCCAGTAACCAAACCTGGACCTGGAAATTTTACTCATAAACCTCAAACCCCTTAGGTCCTTATATGACGAAATATCTGCAAGATGTAACAAGCCCTCGAAGCCCCAAAGAACAGCCTAATAATTCATTAATCCTTGTTGCTCGCCACTGAGCCATTATGAACAAGCCTCCATGAACTATTTTGGGAATGTGTTTCCTATGATCCCCACAAAAACACTTAAAGATGCTGAGGGAGCTGCAGCAATTTTTGACAGTCAATAAATCTTGGTCAAAACAGACCTTTAATCTTTCAAAAATAATTTTATTTCACCTGTCACATAAAAGTCTGACAGGCAAATTCATGAGGCAGTTTATGAGCGGAAAATGTGTGCAAGTCAGAGTTTGTGTGTCTTTCTAATTCTGAAACAAGCAGATCTGCTTCTAAAAAAATCTGTAATTAGCAAATGGTTCTTTCACTGGTGCAATATGCCCAAATATAAATGATATGTGAAACATACATTTAGGACAAAGTATATATATATATATATATATATATATATATATATATATATATATATATATATATATATATATATATATATATATATATATATATATATAAAAAACAAACTAAAAACTTCATGGGAAAATATGCCGTCCTCATGGCTACTCTCCCCCATGCGTACACTCATCTTGTAGACAGGGGGAAAGTGAGAATGTTCATTTTTACTCATCAGCTTGAATCATAGATCAACTTTATCATAAGCTTTCAAAACTGCAGCGTTATTCATAATTGCACTGGTGACACATACCTATACATAAAGGCCTTTGAAATAAATGAAAAATGCCCATACCCCATCTTTAATCTAAATCAAAGTCCACATAACATTTCATGGGGTTTTTCTACCATCACATTTCTCTCCCCCATGATCACCAGGGGAACATCACCAGATGCTGATTCTTATTTTTTTTTTGCCACAAACACGAATCTTCAGGACTCGTGATTGTGGCATTAAAGAGGACAACTGTGACCTGTTGCAAAGAATATATGAATCTTACCCCTATCTGTTGGACTTGATGTCATGTTTGCCTCTGCATCTACAGTGCAATCTCCTCTTGCAAACCAAGAACAAAAATAAAGCAAAGGCCAAATGTAGAACATTTGCAAAAATTTCTCCAGAGTCAGTAGCAATCAAATTAAGATGATGCAAAGGGAAATTAAGACTATATTCAGGTTGCTATCCATGTGATGTCAGCAACCTGTACAGAAAATCTAGTGTGTTACCATACAGTACTGTAAATTATTACAGTATAGATGTATAAACGACACATTGACATGCACTTTTGTCCATTCCACAAAAAAAAAAAAGTTTATTTGTCTTAGATTGCAGGAAATTTCATCAAACAAATAATGAAATGCTATTGGAAGGTTATGTTTGTGTGATATTAAGGTTCAGACTAAAACCAGAATTGTCAAAAAATATTTTTAATTTTTTTTTACCTTTAGAACATGACTGCAAGGGGCTTTTTGCCCTTTCAGAGCTCAATAGGTTTTTTATTAGTTCAAAGAGCAGTACTTCCCCCTTTGCCAATAACATGCTTAATGGTCTTGAGGGTGAAATGCCACCTCCCTTCAAAGGCCCCTCGCTGCCTCATAGTAAGCACCCTAAAAGCACTGCAAATGGCTTGCCCTCTATTTTTCTACATAGTGAATCACTAAATTTTAAGGAGTTCTAAGCCACTCCATTTTGTCCTGCATTTTCACTTGATATGAGCCATTTATATTTAATGAAGCTTTTAGCTAATGCATTGTGCTTTTCAGCAAAAAAGAGAAACGATGTGGTGCCCTGCCCTCATGTGTCCAACAAACTTCATTATTTTTTTATAGGAAACAAGATTCTGTTCCCCACATATCTGTAGGGCAAATTGCAGTAGTCAGGAATAATCAAGGGAAAAAGTGTTAAAGTTGTCTGTGCGCATTATAGAGCACCTACAGGAGAGCCTGAACAAAGAGATGCTCAGATTATATGAAAGAGAAAGTCTAAATCTCTATTAATCAAAGGAGAGTAGACCACATTTGAACATTTTGTATTCTGTATTTATTAAATGTTAACATGCAATGTTTTTGCAGGAAATTTTCCAAAGACGATTCAAGATTTGCTTCTTCGAAGTATTGCGATGCATACAACATGTCTATCAAAAATAAAAAGAAGAACCTTTACATGCAAAACACACAAACAACACCCAGGCTTGCTATAGGCTACCCGGAGAGAACAATAAGGGGAAGTTAAACAAGTATATAATTCAGTCAGATTATAAATAATAGTTAATATTTATTTTGTTTTTTTGTATTTTCTGTTACTGAGCAAATCTGTTTGTCTGAGAGTAAAGTTAAAGGAGCTATAAGTTATACTGACACCTTGTTGCTCAAATCGGTACAACAGCTTGCAAATCACAACAATCTAATATGCTGTTTTTAAATGGTATGTTGATGTTGTGAATTTTTACTTACATGTTACAGGTATATGATGTTGTATTCTGTTGTATTTCTGGTCTGCTTCTCTAACTGGCTTTGATGTTTGCAGGCTGCTGCTCTTTTGCCAACATAAAATACCAAATGCTGCGCTCTGTGTTGGGAACCCTGGGAACTCTCATGTGATTGGCCGAGGAACCAGGAAGTAAACACGGCCTAAACTCTGAACCGGAGTAGTTCCAGGCCGTACCTCTACGTTTGAAAGGAGAAAAACGTGACTGAGACATTATTGATGGAGAGGACCGATTGTTTATAGGGAATGTTACTTCCATTCCAGGTGACAAATGAGAATGATTTAGGTTGATTTTACAGTAAATATCTTATAGATCTTAAAGCATTATAACCAAATGTTTTTTTTTTTTTTTTACCAATAATGTCTTACTGGTGAGCAGGAGAGTAAATCTGGAAATTAACAATGTGCTCATATTTAATAGATTCCACGGATGACAGTAAAACTGCTGGAGATTAAATAAAAAACAAAACAAAATGGAGCCAAAGGGGTGAGTTTTACCCGTCGGTTGCAGCGCGTTTTGAGCTTTGAGCATCCAAAACAGCAGGCGCTAGAGTTGGAAAATCTGAACTTTTGCAGCTGGACACGAAGCGTCAACTAAACAGAGAGCACCACTATGGGCATATTTTTCAACTGGATGGAACGACCATGAAAAGCCCGAAGGTCGATAATGTAGTCGAGCAATCACTACAGAGACAGTAAATGACCTTGCCTGGAGGAGGATTAGCGAGGATCTCGGGTAAGTTATCGAAACAAGCGTCCTAGTTGAGGTGTTGGACATCTTTTTGATGCTCAAATTGCGTTCGGTCTGAACGCAGCATTAGGCTTATTTAGATATATTTTCTGTGGCCTTTTACTACAGTGAAAACAGAAATAACTCAAATTACCCAGGATTCCTTTTACCTTGGTAACAAAAAAAGGAAAACAGGTGTTTAAATCCTGGGACTTTAGGTGGAAAAGGGGTTTCATTATCTAAATTTGCTTTGCACCTCAGCCAATATGGCATTCTAGAGATTTATTGTGGGTAGCATGTTATATCTGTGTAATTGCATCTATTTGGCAAACAACACGGAGTTGAAAGCAGCAGCAGTTTCTTTTAGAAGCAAAATAGTGTAGAAACTGACTTTTCAAAAACCAAACTAAGCCTTTGGGGGGAGGGTGTGAATTTTAGAACGCTTGGCTTAAATTAATGCGGGGAGTCTCTAAGTCAGCAGCTTCTTGTTAGAACCTAACTCCTCTAGAATGCTAGAAATAATTTATTAACGTTTGGTTACCCCTCACTTGCAGGACTCCCCCCCACCCACCCCAAAGTTAAAGTGGAAATCATTAATTTATATTGGGATAGTTGTTGAGCCTGCTTCATTTGTATTAATATTGTATGCTCAATGTTTGCTTGGTCACAAGTCTTGGTCCTCATTATTTTAGAGGTTTCAAAATAAGAGCTCTCACATGTTGTAATAATTCTGCCCCTAGGACTGTGGTTATTATCCAAGTCTGATGTATGATATAATTATGTTAAACCAAACTAAAATGCACATTGACCATTTCCGCACCAAACACCCTTATTCCCCTGTGCATATTCTCAAATCCTACCAAGATACTGATTAGATGAAGACAATCAACTTTCCAAGTCTCACTTCAGCTACAAAAAGCTTAACTTCTGTGCCGGAAAAAAATGCTTTCTGTTTTTTTTTTAAGGTCTTCATCTCAGCTTTGGATGATTCAACATTAAGAATCACAGATCAGCGAGCTGATGTGTTTGCATCAGCGTTCAGGAGGTGCTTTGCATTGTATAATAAATGTGGGTGTAAAGAGTGTTAGATGAAGCTGATTCATGAGTGCACATTTCCAGTGGCACAGTGATTTAAAAAAGAAACACTGCCTGCAGATATGTGCATGCACAGAGTTATAAATCTGGTTTTCCATCTAGTGTGTGTCTGTCTGGGTTTTTGTGCTCATGTGCACTTGTGATATTTTTCTGTGGTGGTTTTTTTAACAAATAAATAAATAACGTCTCTACTGTTGCCATGATATTTTCTGTAAATATAGTTGATAAAAAATTTATTTTTCATAAACCAACAACACCTCGCTCACGGTCACGCCTAACGGCCGCCTGGTCTGTATTGTATCAGCAAACAGTGTGACTGAACTGGGCTCCACATCAATGTCTACTCAGCAGTATTTACATGCAAACACACAGACAGAACAAATAGAGACAGAGAAGCTTCACAGATTAAAAGGCAGGGATGGAAAACCTAGAAAGAAATCTTGATCATTTAACCAACCCGTTTCACTGGCAAAATGATTTAAAATATAGCTGAACATAATAAACAGGACATTAGTGCTATCTGACTGACTGACCAAACAAACAAGTCAAATAAAACCAAAATGGTAATGACAGGATTAAACATGGAGGATCAAGGAAAGCAGAAAAAAAAAAGTGCCGACAGGTTGCTGAGGGAGGTATGAGCGAGTGATGAAGAGGAGGAGCGACAGACCGAGAGACCAAAAAAACAAGAGAAGAAAGCATTTGTGACAGAAGGTATTCATCTCAAGGCTTCTGCAAACCAGGCGACTCTGAGCTCCATCACATCAGCTTGCAGACAGACACCCTCCCTTATAAGCTCAGACACCAAGACAGCTCCCTATGCGTACACATGCAGACACACACTCACACACACACAAGCATCCCTCCTGTAGATCCGGGAGTATCGGGTCCAGACTCCCCACAACGTAATGGATTGAAAACAGGCTGGGTGACAGTGTTTCACCTTGTCCTCGAGTCATTTTATGTAGAATTGAAAAGCTACTGGCTCAGCAGGTTGGTAGCTGCATGCTGTGGAACAGTTTTCAACCCCAGGCCCGAACTCAGACAAGGCTGCAATCACGCCTGCTGCAGTTAAATCGGATTCAATCAAAGCTACGGCGGAAGACCAGTACTGCAAAATAGGTTCTGTTCAGATAATTCGGTGCCACAAAGTGAGTTTTAACAAGGGATGTGATTATTTCGTTAAATACTGGAAACAGGATACATTCTGAGGTAAAAAAATCCGGCATGTACAAAGATCTAACTGACTAATCAAACTGTTGTGAGAAGGAAAATATAAAAAGACATTGGAGTGACATTTCTTTAAGGGGAAGATGTTTGATACTTTTTAGAACTATGAGAAGGCATCTTTATGTGATGAGACCAACGTACCTTAAAGACGGAAAGGTTTGTGTAGCATCAGAAACATCAGAAAAATGAAAACTTTCTTTTATTGATAGAACTCCTAAAAAAACATGCTTGCTTCTGAAAGCATCAAAGCTGTTAAACTACAGAAATTATAATTTCATGGTTCAAACAAAAACAAATAAATCTTGCAAACTGTTTTATATATTAATTACACTGTAGAATATACATCAAAATATGTATGTATATTATTTGGTTGTCAATTGTTAATGGGAAAGAGCAATTAAAATGTGCCAGATTCCTATAGATCATTTCATATGGGGTGAAAAGTGAAGCCTTGAAAAATGTCTCAGTCAAACAACGTAGGCTAAACTGGTGACACAGAAGAGAGAGCGGATGTCCGTGTGATCAGAAACTGCAACATCCGCCTGGATGCTGCAAGATTTGTTTTGTTTCATCAAATTGTTATTGTTATTGTCACAGAAGAGCTTTTAAACTCCTAGGTAGGATGCTGGTTTGTGTAGTCTCAACGGGACAGCACTCAAACAGCATGTCTCCTGAATTTTTCCTCCTCACTGGATAAACTGACATAAATTTTCACTTTATGAACTTAACCTGCTGCTGAAAGCTCTATTTTCACTACATTTGCATGAAGGTCACTCTTTGCCCACTTTAGGAGGCATTGTTACCAGCCATGTACATCCTTGATTTATGTTTTTGATTTTTATTTTTTTACATATTTCTCGACCTTGAACATGAAAATGAATCTATCATGAGCAATACAACTGAAAAGGAAGAGTTATAAAACTGATGCTGCATACCCCTGTTTTATTTTACCTTCTGAAAGCAATAGCACTAAAGCTGAGGTGGCAATAAATGCACTTTTACAACAAGCCGTGTTCTCCCCACAGCAGCTACCTGCATCGTTTCTGACTACGGCCCCTGAATAACGTTCAGTTTAGATTTACTCGTCAAGCGAAAATGTGGTTTCTGCGTGATTTGATTTGACACCCTGGGCTCCCCGCTGATCGTCGAGCGCTGACTGAGTAAAAGGTTGATATGTGGGAGCTCACCATCTGAGCTGTCACTGGAGTTGTGATTGGCAGGTAGACACAGAGGTAAAGTGTTGGATTACAAGAAGGATGCAGATGGAGGGTGAAACTGTGAAATTTTTTTAAAGTCTAAACTGAACTGTGAGGAAAAATAAATAAATCCAAGTCTCTCGCTGTGTGAGTGCAGCATGCAGTTTTGAGCCAAAGATTTTTCTTCTTTTTTTTTTTTTTTACTGTCAATCATCCAACCAAACACTCACAAACATTCGGTGCAAAATAGATTCCCACTGTTTGAGAACGATTCAAAACAAAAGTGATAGAAATATCTTCTGGGACACCAGCGCCTTTAAAAGTCTGAGCTGCAGTAGAAGATACTGCCAGCACCTTGAACTTCTTTTGAGGAAACCTTTTTGTGTCTTATAAGAATTCTGGCCTTTTTTTGAGTGAAACTACAAATATTTGGTTCATACAGAGATACTCGCTTTTAGCCTACACATAAAACTTGTGTCTTCTTTTTTTATTCAGTCATCGATTTATTCTGATTTGCATAAACGGCTTTATGTGTTTAGGACAGTAAATGGGACATGGGCCTGATTTGTTAAACAGCAAAGCATGGATGTAAAACCACTCAATTAGACCTCTGCACATCCTCTGTACACTTTCAAGTTGCACGTCGGATCGCGCTGAGACAGTTGCTTGCATGGCAGGGACCGGTCCCAGCAGGCTTTGCACTTGTTACACAAACACACACCCACTCACACCCGAGGATTTGAAAGAATTTGTTTTAGCGGAGAGGATTTCATTTGCTCTGCGAGCCCTGCGACATTATCTCCCTCCGAAAGCTTTTTGTGTTCCAGTATTTAAAGAGGCATCAGGGAAAACACGGGCGGTTCATTTGCCTTTTGTACCCACTCCAAGCCCCCTTTAAACCAAACAGCAGCTCCTTTTCAAATCACAACAAGCCATGAGTGACAAAACGAGGCTCTTCTTTTGTTCTTGCTTCGTTTTATGCCACATGAACAACACACACGCACACACACACACAGAAGTGTCATTTGTAAAATGTGATGATCTAAAGTAGGCAAAAACACCCATGAGTATTTCCTTGGAGGGACATGCAACTATCTTCCACAACTTTTGAGCTGCCTATTGAACAGTGAGCTACACACCAAGAACAGTTGGATTAAATCTAATCCCAAAACGTGCTAAAAACACAACAGATTCCTTAGTTGTATATTTATAGGGGCTGCAGTCAATGAAAACAACAAATCTAAACTTAAAATCCCAAAGTAGCACTAACAAATCTAGCAATGTTTTTCTTGATTATTTAATTAGTCATTGTTGATGGTTATTTTGGAAGATTACTTTAATCCATCTGCGCTTTCCCTTGGCATGGCTTCTTTTCCTCACAATCTTTGGAGTTTTTACCATGCCATATCACAGGTGTGCAGCGAGCTTCATTATCATAAGAATAATCACAGTTAATCATGCTTTAGACGCAAAAGTGGAACTTTTAGATTGCAAATTATTCCAAAATCACAGTAGATCAGTTAAAACATGGAAGCTGCAAAACGACTGGTTAAAGGTAAACCAGATTATAATGGATTTAACAGACACACGTGTTTTCATTAATACAACGCAACATATTTTGGAGAAAATGAAAACCAGAACATCAACAAAAACTCCTCCTACCAATTCTAGAGCACAGAGGAATTGTTATTTTATCTTATTTTGCAGCAGGCACCTTGCAGTTACTGATTTAATAATGAACTACTACTATTTTAGAGTCAAATGAGTAAAATGGGTATTTAACACCAAAGTATTTTTCTCCGTTTGTATATTCCTAATTGTGCAGCTGATATAGATTACCAAAAACCCAAGTAATCAACACATACAAAGATATCACATAAACTAGTCCACAAATGAAGTAAATGTGAACAATTAGAAGGAAAGAGGGATCTTTCATTCTAATTGTACAGTCCCTCCACCCCCATAATAACAATTAGTAATCAACGCCATGGCATCAATGCATACTCACAGCGCAACACTCCACTGCTGAAGAAAATGTTGATGCCTGTTCAGAAGATTTAATCAAGACAGTGAAATACTGGGATGATATAAGTCAGATGAGACCATAGCCGAACTCTGGGCATCACTGTACAACCATATTTGGAGGAAGAATTGTTTTTGCACATCACCCCAAAAAACACCACGCCAAAAGGGAAGTTTGTAAGTGGGAACGGCATGGTACCGGCTGTCTCACAGCATATGGTACTGGCAGATGTCATACAAATGAAGGAAGCAGAATGGAGAGATGTACCTGGATATTCTTGATAAGAATCCAAAGATGAAATGAGTGTGAATCTCCAGAAAAAAAAAATTGTCAACAAAGTATTAAATTAAATTCCGTAGCTCTGTTTAAAATGTATTCTATGTGGGATAGCGATCTTTTACTTGGGTTACTGGCAACATTTGGTCAGTGGCCAAATTAGAAACATATAAACTAAGAATAAATGTTGATGCATTAAATACTTATTTTACCCACTATACTCATATACAGTTCTATTTCCCATACATGTGATATCATAAACTATTGGATCATGGTGTGCACTTAGTTTTTCAGTCAGCTGTTTAATTCTGGCTTTAACTATGTTTAATGGAATATGTGGTGCTGTTCCACACATTAAGTTATATTTTAAGTTTAGTTTATTGTGTAGTTTAAATTTAATCATATAGCGCCAATACTTCAAAAAATGTCCTGTCAAGGCACTTTACTGAGCAAACGGGGTCCAATTCATATCCAATTACATATAATCCAATCTGATCATAAATCATTAAATATTATTATAATTCATTCCACGAAATCTTATGAAATTGCTAAATTTGGAGCTTTTTACATGTGCTCATTGTCCTGATCTTTTATTTAAACTGGACATGGACAATAATTCAATATCAATATATATCGCGATATAACTTTATTCAATAATGGTGATATCACATTTCCGATATTTCAGTATACATTATAGTCTATAAATATAGAATTTGTCACTTATTGACATTCTGGATTTTATCTTTTATTTTTTCAAGTAAATATTTTTAAAACATTATTTTGGAGTTTTATAAACATGGCAAAATAGTTGTAAACATGTACAGGCAACTGTTGTGGGCATTCTTGGCAGTCTTTCTGAGGCTTTTTTGTTTATATTGATATCATAATTATGTTGTATTGACCGAAATTAAGAAATATATTGTGACATAGGTTTTGTCCATATCGTCCACCCCTAATTTAGACATTTGAATTCAGAAAGGAAGCCTAACAGCATTTTAGACAAGTCAATTGGCTCAGTGTTCCCACTTTCAGGAATATTTTTTTTTCAGTTAGTAACCTTACAGAAAAGGAACAGACTAGAAGAGGGGTACATTCTTTCTTCTTTAATACTGAAGGATCTCAGGGAAGATGACTACCTGTTTGCTTTTTCCTTAAGTGAAATGCGAGGATCAGAAATAATCCTGTACAACGCTAGAAGTGGAACAGATCCAGTCTGGCTTATCTTAAATACTGAATGCAGAAGAAATAAAGCTCACAAGGCTTTTAGTTCAAAGAACAACCGAAATAAACCTTTGGAAACTCGCTCAGTCTCCAAGTGTGTTAAAAGATGAAACAGATTTGTCAAAATCCTTGATTCGCTAGCTGAGGATAAGTCTGTGGATGATAACGTGGACTTTCATCTCTGGTGCTTGCCACAATTTAGTAGCACTCCTAGTTCCTCTGAGCTCAAAATGTAATCTGAAGAAAGGCATAACTGACTTTTGTGAACACATTTAAATCAGTCTGCTTTGAAATGTTAGAAAATAATGCAAAAGAATGCTTTCTGCAGTGGCATTACAGTTAAAGACGATAACGCTATGCAATAATAAATCATGTACCCAAACAAACTCATCTTTAATTTACAAAACAATAAAGGCTGAGCAAATTAACAGCTAGTTTAATGACCACTTTTTATGGACCCTTCTAACATTTCTTATTATGAAACCAGACAAGCCACACATTCTCTATTTGAATTACTTTTTTTTTTAATGTTTTAATTGATTTACTGAATTTATGGTAATAGATTTCAATATGTACATCCGTTTTAACTTGATGGTGCTCAGCATAAACTGCCAGATGGCTGCATGCTTCTTGGACAAATTTTGTAGCGTGAGAAAAACATAGTAGGTTAAAACAAAAAAATGTTCATTGCTGGGTCTAAAACACGGCTCACCAACCTTTTTGAAACGGAGAGCTACTTCATCAGTACTGTCATACAAAGGGCTACCAGTAGTGACCTTTAAACTACAAGAGTCCAAGCTCACCTTAATTTTATGTAATATGAATATGTTTTTAATGCTTTTGTTGTTTTTAAATCTATGTAAATACAAGTATGATTAAAAAGGAAGAGCAACTGAATAAAATAGCATTTTAAATGCAGCTCACTGGAGGGTCGTGATATATTTTTTTTAACCTTGTGGACACCACATATGGTCCTTGGGCTACCTGGTGCCAACAGACACCATGTTGGTGAACCCTGGTCTAAAACAAGAAGACTTTAGAGGGGACAGAAGGATTTGTATTCAGCCATATTGAACTGTTATGTTCTTTCTTTCTGACAAAAAGTTTAAAACCAGTATGCTAAATGTTGAGAGTCAGCAAAGAGCAGAGTAAAAGTTTGCTGTGTGAAGAGTTACCATGAAATAAAAAAGTGTATACATCAAGAATCCTAATCATCACAAACTTACCTTGGAGCACAAACGGAGAGTTATAAATATTGGAAGTCCACAAGTTTAAAGTGTAATATAGGAAATAAGAACTTTATAGGTTCTTAAAGCTCCATTGTGTAGATTCAGGGCAAAATCAAAAGTATAATCCCCTCCTAGGGTCGTTCTCTGGGTTAACTTTCTACCCAGGTAATGTGTTTTTTTACGTGTCCTGTCTGGCAGTGTGGCACTCAGAATTGCTTTCTTAATGCCAAAGAGAGCCCAAGAGATTTACTTTTACAAGTGAAACATTATTGCTTTCATTATGGTGCTCTGCTGGATACTCATGCAAAAAACTTTATTGGACATTATTTTGGGATTATTTCAAATTCAATGGACACATAAATGGAAAGGTAAAATAGAAAGGAAGGAAGAGAGGAAGATAAGGGAAAATGTTAAAGGGGAGACAAGGTCACAAAAAAAGAGGAGAGAAAAAAAGAGAGTACAAGATAACATCCTCGGAGTCTTGTGAAAGTGTGCTTGTATATGTAAGGTTTCCCCATAAGGAAAATGCTGAATTGTGGCTGTGAGGAGCCAAAGACCCGCCCTCAGGGCGCTGAGGCAGACACTGGGGAGACCAGAGCCCCAGACATCCGAAAGGCAGAGGTGTCAAAAGTATTCACATTTATTACTCATTGGATCTAGATGGGATGGGCCCCACAATAGCGTACCGCTAGCGAGCTATTTTTAGAAACGTAACGTCACGATGACGTCACATCACGTGGTACGCAGTAGGGCAAACTTGCATAGTCCGCCGCTGTTTCACTGTAAAAGAGACGTGCGTTACCCTTGGTTTTACTCGTTAAAACGACTGCTTTTTCCAAATCTAAAACCATGGTTCTTAAACATTGTTGCTACGGAACGTGCAACAGCGACTCGAGGTACGCTGATCGGCCGCATATGAAGGATGTTTTCTTCAAGAGTGCCAAGGAGAAATGTGTGCGCACTGGTCCATACCCCCACCTTGAGCCAGCCATCCAGAGCCCACCCCACAAACTCAGAGGTGTCCACAGGTGTCCCCCCCATACCACCACCGAGGCTGCACACCGCCCAAACCACCCCTCCACGCAAGGCAAGGCAAGGCAAGGCAAATTTATTTGCTTAGCACGTTTCAGTACAAAGACAATGCAAAGTTCTTTACATGATTACAATATAGGAAAAATAAAAACAGAATGAAAGCAAGTTGGAATAAAATGTCTAAAACTTAAAACAAAATAAAACATGGGAAAACAACCCCACCACCCAACGTAGTGAGAGCAGAAGCGCCAGTCCCAACTGACCTCTGAGAGCCAATGCCCAACTCAAGTTCAAGCCCCAGCTGGATGGCCTGCCCCTCCTCCAAGCCTCAATCCCTAGAGGGTTTTAAGTTTTCAGCATCTTCAAGTACTCGTAACAAGGTGTTTGAGAGACATGGAGCTTTTATCAAAACATATCAAAAAGAACAATGTCCTGCAATGTATACAATTTGCTTCCTGTTGTTTGACTTATCAAAATTTGTACTCGCTTGCTTTGATAACTCAGACCTTGTTTACTAAGTTGAGCAACGCAGTGTGTTCTTTTCTCTCCAATAGAAAGTCAGCATGGCTGCAGATTAAGCAGCAGAGCGGCAGATTCCATTAGCGAGCCATTTCCCTTCTTAACAACCTTTTAAGTCCATCAGCCATCATTTTCTCTTCATCTTGCTGTCTTCACAGTGCAATGGTCTCACAGATGAAAATCATTCCTAATGTCTCTTTCTCTCTCTGTCTCCATATAGTGTCTCTGTGTTAGTGGACAGCAAATTGATTCCTTTCCCCTGCCAGCCCACAAACATAACGCATTAAAGCAATCAAAAAAAAATGCGTACAAAGATACCTGCTTTTAAACAATTTAGTAGAAAACTTCAGGAAGGCAAACCTTGCACTCGAAAGCTCACCATGGGGGACTCAAGCATTAGCAAGGTATTCCTCCTCTCCGCTCCACCTCAGTTTGTATTCTCTAAACATCCGCTTCCCGAAATCAATACAGATTGAGTGAGTCCATATGGGTCTCTGCTGGAACAGACGGCTCCACTAATTACGTTACAGCTAAACTGATAAGGTTTCATTGTCTCATCCAAGCAAATGAGCAGGGAAACAATGCAATTGCAGCAAAAGACATTACTTAAAGCGAGAGGAGACAAGCAAAATAGAAAAAGGAAAAAGGAAAAAACAACAACGAAATTTTACTATCAGAGATAATTGCATCTCTTCATTGGATCTCATTCTGCTGAATCAAGAAATAGACAACTCTGTTATGCTGAGTCTATAGAAACTTGTAACGTTGAAGCTAAATCCGGCTCCATGTAACCAACTAAACCAAGTATACATTATTGTGATATATTTCCTGTACAATTAGCAAATCTTTTTTTGTAGCGCTAGCAGCCTTTATTTAAAAAATGGACTTTCAGCTCTCTCTTAACTAGAGAGGAGTCGAACCCAGGAGGGCTGTGTCGTGGGATGAGTCCTCAGCACACGGGTCACATGCAGCTGCTCCTTTATTCAGAAGCTTAAACCTCCACTTAGTAATAGTGCAATACTCATTGAACATGTTCTTTCCTGGAAGCATACTAAATGAAAGATTGATTCTGATTCAAATTATATTCATACCTTTGTTCTTATCTGTAGCATGCTGGTGAAGATTCTCAGCCATCCAGGTCATGGTCATTCCAAAAAGGTTAAAAAAAAAACATCTGTACCAATGACGGGACAGATAAATAGGCTTACATATGTAATCAAAGCCATTTTTTGCAGGTCATTCTATCAATCTTTGAAAGATGAAGTGGCAGGTGTGAAGTAAAAAAAAAAAAAGATATTTATGTTGCTGTTTATAATGACTGCATCTGCTCGGCAAGAGACCTTTTGTTTTAATGCCGTTCAGGAAGTTGTCAACAGGATTCCCGCAATTCATCGCAGAATCAAGGAATAAATTAATTCTAACATTCAGTCTTCTTTGTTAATGACTTATCACTATGCCACATTTTGAATCTTGTCATGGTCTGAGTTTATGTCTTAGTTTAAGTTCTGTTTTGGTTTGGGTTCTATCTTAGTTAGAGTTTGGTTAGTTCTAGTTTCTAGGTTGGTTTTTGTGTTAATTCTGTTTTGCACTTTACTTCTCAGTAATCAGCTGAGTTCACTTGCCAGCAATCTGCCAGCTCACTTCACCTCCCAGTCTGTTTGCCTGCCACTCCCCTGTCATCAGTCACTAACCAATCAGTTTGGTTCATTTTAGTCACCACCTTCCCTTTGATTATTTCCACCTGTCACTGGTAATTAGCACTCTGCTCTGTTCACCTGTTCACCTCCTTACTTAAACCTGTTTCAGTTCACTCCACTTTGCCAGATCATTACAAGCCTTTCGGTGAGTCTTATCCAGCGTTCATATTTCTGATTGACCTGTTGATGTTGACCTGATTTGCCTTTGAATATTCTGTTTCTGGATTTTCCGAGTTAGCCTTGATCCCTGCCTGTTTAATCTGCTTGCCTGTGTACCGATCAGGACTTTTATCTGACCACCGAGCCTACCTGTCCTCGTCCAGCCTGGTTGTGTATCGACCTGGACTTGCTATCTGACCACCGAACCTGTCTAGTCGGACTGCTTGTCTGTCAACCTGGTTTCACAAAGATCTGTCTTTAATAAATCTTCGTTAATTTCATCCGAAAGATCTTCACATCACAAAACAAAGATTTTTTTTGTTTGTTTGTTTTAAAAATCAATCTTTGATAATGAGAATAAAATCCCTTTTCCGGCATTCCTGCTGTACACGCTGTGTTACAGCTTTTTGTGCCCTTCTCCTCACTGGTTCCTTTGTACAATTAGAGTGTAGATTTTTTTTTCTAACCCCTCTGCAAACTATGGCTTTAGGTAAATGATCAAATGTCAGAAAAATTGTACAAGAACAGCAGAACATTATTCACGGTTGTTCATATTATCGACCAATGATGGCAGGTGTATATACGAGACAACCGAATGCTTGAACAAAGCATTAGTTTAATGCTATGCTGACTTAGGCAACCCGGTTATTGCGGCTTTATTTATTTTTTTCCCCCTGTGATGACTTTTTTTTTTGTTGAATAATATGGGAAATGTACCACATTAAAGATGGAGAGAGGTTCTGGAGTTATCTCACTTTTTTATTTAACAAATCCTTGTAATTTTAAACAGGGGTGTTAGACTATTTTGATGAACTGTATGTGGCAGTGGAAAATAGTTATACTAACAATTTCATATACACCATAATTAAATTGTGTTGTCTGGGGTTCTTTATTGGGAGTTTTGGGCTGCACCTATAGTCTTTCACGGACCTGTCATAGTTTGTATTTCTGCCACTGTTTAGTTTTCGGTTCTTTCTTGTTTAATTTCTGTTATAGTTTTTGTTCTGTTTTAGTTTTTGTTTGAGTTCTGTCTGGATCTCGGCACTGATGCCTGGTCTGATCATCTATTGCACACACCTGCTTAGCTTCGCCCTGTTTCTCATTACCTCTCACGTGATCCACCTGCACATGCCAGTATTTAACCAGCGTTCAGACCAGACATCAGTGCCAGATCATCTTTTCGAGCCATTGCAGTGAGTCTGATTCAGCGCTCCTGTGTTTGCCTGTTTTGGTTCTGACCCGTTTTGTGCCTCATGATATCTGAGCCAGCCCGATCCCTGTAACTTGTTATTCCTGCCTGTTCCGTCTGCCTGCCTGTGTTACCTGACCTGGTTCTGTCTTTTGAATTTGCTGAGCTCACCTGATCCCTGCCAGTAAGTCTGCTCACCTGTGTACCGTTCTGGACTGTTTTTACCACTGAGCCTGCCTGTTCCCTATCTTGTTGGACTGCCTGTAATAAATCACCTACACCACTCATTTCGCTAGTCTGGCTGAACATTGGATCCTCTGTCTCAGTTCATTACAGAACCTTTTCATTTTCATTTTGTTTTTCTTTAATAAACAAAATTCTATGTGGGGGAAAAAAAGATGAAGTTGGGTTCTGATGACTCACATTACAGTCATGGGTTGGAAACCAAAGGAGGATCACTCCTCACTCTTTTATCCAGCAAATGCTGATTTGAAATAAACGTCTGCAACAAGTTATGAACACCAAACTAGGCATGGGCTGAGCTTCTATTCTCCTGGTATTGTAACCTTATACAAAAATATCACTGTTTTACAGTGTTTATACAAACATTTAAATAGACAAGATATCAGAAATGGCCACATTTGCTTTCTGTTAACCAAGGGCAAAGGTTAAAAGAGTGATCGAGAAACATAATCAAACTTAAAGTTGTAAATGTAGTTGGTGTTTATTAAATATTTCTGTTTAGGTATTCTACATTTGTAAACATCTATTAAGAAAAATCCAAAGAGGTTGTAAAAATTTTATTTTTTTAATCTTGAAAATATGAACATGATTACTAATAGGTTAATTGACTGGGTTTACTATAATCATTCAATTTCAATTGGTAAATTAGTAATCAGATTCTAACACTAAATACATATATCTTTATAAATATAAATCCTTTTTTATAAAGTGTAAATTTAGACTTTACTGATTAAATAAAATAACTTAACTCATTTAGTAATATATCTGAGACTGATGAAAATGTTGATGCATAAACAGAAATGAAGCCTTCTCAAGTTCTACATTAAATGGTAAACTGTTTGACTTTATTCTTTCCCTATACTTAAACATACATGCTTTCTTTTTTAACAATTTCTAAATTGTTAGAATTCTGCAACCAGCAGGTGGAAAAACATGCTCAAGGAAAGGGAAACAAGTGCCCTGTTCTGTTCTGTGCCCTTTAACAAAACATCTTTTCTTGTGAATAGAAATATACAAATTATGGGCAGAGAAATGTCATCTTTGGCCAGTTGAATTGCTTCCCTTAGAACAACCCTGTCCTTCCTTAAAATATACATCAGCATCTTGCAGCTGTGCCACAGTTTAAAATATTCAGCAAAACAGATTGCAAAGGTTCCTGCTTTGAAACACGACATTTGCATTTGTGGTGGTCTGTTTGCTCTAACATCACAGCATGCTTTGCTTCAGGGGACATAATCAGGGAAACATAAGGACATGCATGTTCACTAAAAGAAGAGACCCTGGAGACTTAAAGAAAAAAAACTCTGTTAGTGTTTCTAAGAGCCAATTAGAAAAAAAACAGAAACAAAACAGCAGGTGTTGTGAGAGGAGAAAATGAGACAGAACAGAATTTCCTGATTAAATGTGTCTTACAAGGTTAGGCCCAGCAATACATCCAGGTCACACTGGTTTAGTGGCTATCTGTGTGCTCACTTTCCCACTTGACCGGCTTAGGTTCATAAAGATTAAAGACGTAATTATAGCCTGGGGTGATTTAAAATTGCAGAAAACCGAGAAAAACAACAAGGGCAACCACTTGCATTGTCTTAAAATGCAAGTGGTTGTTCAGGTTTATCCAATGGAAGAAGGGATTTGTTTCAAAAACTAGCAACCCAACTGAACAAGATGGTTGAACAACTTTGGACTGGTAACAGTCTTTATTTAAAATTGGTCAGCATTTAGGTTTCAGTCTAATAAATTCATAGTTATTTGAATTTACAGAGATGGGAAGTTGTCATTTACACAACAATAGGCTGTGCAATTAATTTATCATTACATTTAGCATTACATTTTGACAAACAACCACAAAACATACAGTTGTTAATTACTATCTATCTATCTATCTATCTATCTATCTATCTATCTATCTATCTATCTATCTAGTGTGTGTGTGTACGGTATTTTTTTTTTTTTACCATATTCTACTGCTGATGCTCTTATTTGGTGATGCTCTACTGACTGAACCTCACTTCTGTCCCTTTAAGAAGTTGAATATTGTGCACTGTTTAGTGTCATGTACAGCACTTTGAATGTCTTGTTACTCAAAAGTGCTATAAGGTAAGGTTATTACCTTACCTCACCTTAAAGGGCCCATGACAACAAATGTCATTTTCCTGAGGTTTTGGAGGTATAATATGATCTGTTGTGCACTGATGAGGCGGTGTGAATTGTCAAAAGTGAATACCAAAGGACCAGCTCTCAGGGGCGGTCAGGTTTTTTGCTTTGCTCAAAAAAAGTCAGATCAGAAAACAGTTTCTCTCTACATAATTCAAACAGCATTCCAGCTCCCCTACCCTACCCCTAAGGGCAGAGAACTACAAAAAGAAACAGTAGTAACAAATCACACAGAAATTTACAAAATAGCACAACACAAGGAATAATTTTCTTAAATTAAATCCAGTTACTGCTCTGATTTAATCAGTTCCATTGACGGTAACTCTGGGACATTGTTTTCACTATTTAATAACTCTTTCCAGCCACCGAAGGCACAACCACCCCACTTGTCTTCTACAGACTCCTTTAATTCTCTAATGCAGTTTTCCAGTGAGAAAATCCACAGGATTCACCATTGTTTGTTCCTTAACATGTCACCACTCCTTTCTCTCAGTCATTTTCAAGTTTCATCTTCCAAGCATCTCTAAAGTCTCTGAAATCATCCATAAATCTAAATTTTCCAGCTGTATGCTTGATCCAGTCCCGACAGCCCTGGTCAAACCTTCCTTCAGGCTCTGCATCCATTCATAACTACCGTCATTCACTCATCACTTACCACTGGAACTGTTCCTACTCTCTTTAAAACTTCCATTATCCGTCCGATACTGAAGAAATCTGGCTCAGATCCCAACAGCTACAATTTCTAAATTACCTCTCATCTCCACAGCACCAAAAAAAGTTGCCTCCCAACTTCATTAATATTTAACGCATAATAACCTTTACGACCAATTCCAGTCTGGTTTTCGTTCCTGTCGCGGTATTGAAATCCCCCTCATAAAAATCACCAATTATCTTCTAATGGCCGCTGATTCAGGTCTACTCACTATTCTCATTCTTCTTAGATACAATTGCTTACTCCATCCTTCACATATTATCCTCAATTTGCATCACTTACATCCCCTTGACTGGTTTCATTCTTACCTTACTGTTTGTTCTACTTAAGTCCTTTAGTTCCCATCCAACCCTGTAACAACCGGCGTGCCCCAGGGCTCTGTTCTTAGACCACTACTTTTACGTTTTTTAATTCTTCCTATTGGCAATATCTTGTCTATATCTATATCTATATAATCTATGTTTCATGGAAGCCAAGTTTAACGCTCCCGCCCTCCTCCTTTACAACCTGCCTATTTGAAAAAAAAAATCCTGGTTCATTTCCAACTTCCTTAAACTGAACAGCCTTCTTGGCAGAGTCAAACTAACATAGTACTTCTTCAGAGATTCCAAGAAAGGAATTTATATGCTACTGCTTACTTTTCTTTGAGGTGATTCCTTGTTTCCTCTTCACTTCCAGGTTAAATGTTTCCTGTTGGTTTCCACGCCAGGTTTCTCCATGACTGACCTCTCTGAAAACCTTCCACAGCAGTATGCTGCACCTGCAGAGCCCTCAACAGTCACCTCCCTCCAACAACCTCGCGGCAACACTATTCAACGAATCCAACCTTGTTCTGCTACGATCTAACTGCCTTTCTCTTCCTCCAGATGATATCTGAAGTTAAACCTGATAAACCCAAGCCTCTAAGTGTTACCAGTATTATTTTCCTCTTTGTACATAAACTTTTACTAGAGAAGATCTGAGTTCTGTGTCTGATTCTTTGTGCGGGTAGGCAAGCTTCCTCGAACAATGATACTAGTAGCTTGTCTTAACAGTATGAAAAAAAATCATGTTTTTAGTATCAGTACAAAACAGAAACAATGGTGACAGCTTGAGAAGACAAAGTGGTTGATTTTGTTGGGAGGGAATCAATGTTTTTACTTGCCTTTCTTTGGTTTTGCACACTGGAAACAGTAGCAGATGTATTTTCTGGTCCGTTCCAGAATGCCTCTGCACATTGTTAAGGTTGGAGCCAGTGCTGCACTTTGTACATTTTGCCAACTTACCCATTTGTAGCCTCAGCAAGTCTTCTGCTGTTCTTTCAAATTAGATAAAATGCCCCATATAAGTCTCACAAATAGCCTGTGGCCCTGACCTAAATTGTTTATCAGAAACCATCTTATTGGTCTGAATAATTTTCCAAATACCAGTTTCATTAACTTGCCATCACATTTGCTGAAATAACGTACAATTATATTATAACGTCTTAGAAAAATTACAGCAGGACGATCCAATACAGAAAGTAATATGGACCAGAAACCAATTACAGTTCAATAATTTTTTTATGCATCCACTTCACCATCAAATGACAATATCTAGTCACACTGCTTGTTCAGATCAAAGCTCTTATCCATTACAGTATTGTTCTCATCACATTGAAATAATTCCAACATGAGTTACACCGAGTGCTGCTACAGTCGCCACACGAGCAGCTACATTTCAGGCATCAAATGGCATAATCCCTGGGAGCTATTAAAATGTTTGACAGAACCCCTCAATTCCTGATGGTACACACACAAAATGAAATCTATAGAGGGTGAACAATATATGGTGTGTGCCATTTTTGATTTTATGCTTGAATTTTATAGTGGAAACTCTTGAACATGCAAATTCTATCAAGGGCAAGTAATTCCAAAGGAACAAAGTACCATAAGATGAGACAACACCCTGCAGAGGAACTTTAACTTGACCTTTTTACGCATGGCCTTCACTTCACTGGAGTTAAGATGATTAAAAAATAGTTTTTATGACAACCAGCTTTATGTAAATGCATTCCAGTTTCAGTTTTACTTTAGTAAAATAAAGTGTCATCTTGTATTTATATGGTAGTGGGATGAATGATGGTTTATTTTTGGTTCTTTCCAACTGGTTCAGTCTGAAAATTTAAATGTAACAAGGAAAACTACAGATGGTGACTTGTGAGAGGGAATGGCATTTATAAGCTCATGTTTTTTATCCTTTGTAAGCTCTTATCTGTATATTTGCTGTTTTTATATAATTTTGTTCATTAATAATTTTGTATCTTGTGTTCTCTTTTATTACTGTGTTTTCGGTTTGACATAAAGATACTCTGTGCTTTTTTCTTTTTGTGTAACACTTCTAGGGTTTTATGGATGTACACATTTTTCACAGTTCTGGCTAAATCTTATTTACTGGGGGTGTTGAATCTGTCATGTGTGGCTTTTATTTGCACCTGAAACCAGATTTAAATACGGTTTGAACCTACTAAAAGAACAGATTTTTTCAGATATTAAATCTCTAGAACCGAATGTGTGTTGTTTTTTTTCTCACCATGATTTTACATCTAAATAATAATGCAATTAAACTTAAAATCTTTTTTAAAGTCCCCAAGATAAATTTCAAGACTTGCTCTTAATGATGTAATTTTAAGTACAATGTGCATAAATGTTATAGTTAATATGAATATGTATAATTTCAACAAAACAGGAAGACATGGTTGTATTGGTGCAAATAAGCATGGCCTCATGCTGGTTTCAGCAAACAGCTCTTTGTAGCGCCTGCCTGAATATAAAAGTCTACACAGTTTGTGTGTAGGATGCGTGGTCAGCTACCCTTATTCTGACCCTAGATGCATGGATAGGAACAGAACTTAAAAACGTTCAGTGAGGAACAGGAATAGCAAATAAATAAAAGAAAGAGCAAAAACTCAACAGGAGATCACAGACAGCACATAGAGGACCAGCTAGGGAAAGGAAGTAAACAGGAGACCCTAATAAAATAAATAAAATAATCCCACCCTGTAATTACCTCAACCATATTTAACAGATGCTCCAGGAATATTTTTTTTCTTTCCCTTTATTATTACATACCATATGTTGCTATTTTTTCTTGTAAGTACACCTTATAGCTGTTTCACAGGGAGCTTTAGAGACAGAAATATATATTTATCTTAGTTGCATGTCTACTGCTTTTTTTTTTTTTTTTTTTTAATTAAGCCATGAGGTTTAACTTCTAACAGAGGCAAGTTGTGCTCCAGAGGTGGGCAGATCCTCTTCACCTGAATGTCCATTGTTCTTCAAGTGAAAAATGTTCAAGTATTATTCTGTTACACACTCAAAAGCATAGAAAGGTAAAGCCTTTAGATTACACTTTTTAGGACCAGAGCTCAGTAAGCATCTGTGTCTGCTCCCTCTGTGTGGCAGCAGACAAAGTGCCTTCATCATCATCATCATCATCCTATAATGAAAGATACAAAATTGAGTGTTCTTTAATCCATTACAAAAACATCTGTGGATTATTAAGAATAGTTTTGGCACCTAGACACAAAATCAATGCACACACACACATCCTTAATTAGGATGTTTAATGAGTGAAGTGTGAGATTAAAGCCTTAACTCGTGCATTGACGTGTTCAGCAACTCTATGCTGTTAACTCTGGCTTTTTTCAGCAGCAACAGCATTGTTTCTTTTTTTAATTATGTCTTGAAATTCTCCATATGCCACCATTAAAAATGTCTAATTCCATTGAAGAGAAATGCACACTTCCAGACTTCTTATTATCTGCCATTTCCATGGTAAAATGCGTTATTTCCATTGTTTAGGGCTTCTTTCATGCGCATGCTCGCACTTAACTCAGGGTTGGTCGATGCTGCGTTTAGCTACTTGATTGTTATCACCTGTTCTGAAACCGAAAACCCTGAGTGTGTAAGAGTGAGGCAGAACTATTCAGAGTGTTTGCTTTCTACTCAGGGTAGCCAGGGAGTCCATTCTTTCTGAAACGGGGCCCAGGTAAAACACAGAATAAACAAAACATGGCTTAAGTCCATGGTGACAAGAAATACAAGGTCAACAGTTACAAAACAACTCAGCAGAAAGCTGTCACAAACCGAATCATAAACCGAAATCCACAACGTGATTGCCAAAGAAAAACAGGAAGTACAACTCGCACATGGATGATGCAAGTGAAATCCAGAACTACAGCCTTTCAAAGAATAACTCCAAAGTGTGCGGGCTCTTCTCTCTGGGCATTTTTGTTAAATCAAGTGAGGTAGGCTGTGCTTATATACGTCATGTCATGCAAAGGATTGTGGGCTTGCTTATAGCTCTTTCTGGCCAATAAGGGACATTGGTAGGCCCATATGCTAACGAAGCTAGGATTGGAAGCATACAGCCTCCTCTTCCTACCTCCTTCCTTACTGACTGCACTATTCAGACAGCACTTATGGCGACTGCTGACGCACTTCCTCTTTAGCTGAAGAAGCCTTTCCAATTAAACCCTTTTGGACACAGCCAAAAAAACATGAAATTTAATGAAACAAAACAATTAAGAGGTCATTATAGTTGTGTCATATATTGGCCTCAATACACTCTGATTCTGTGTATTGTGTCTTAATGGATTAATGCTGTTAAACCTCTAAGAGGAGTCCATTTAAATAGCGATAATTAATTCTACATTTGACACACTTCTTACCTCTGTTTTTACCACATTTAACCATGTTTATGGTATTTATTTTGTTAAAATCACAATTAAAACCAGCCAATCAAAAACTCCTTTTGATAATTAGTTCCTTAAACTAAAAATATATATTTACAAACAGGAAGCTAAACATTTGAATTGCCATCGTAATGCTGGATTTAAGTCTCACAAAAGGGTGCTAACGCTCCAAACCATATTAAATCCAGGGATGAAAGCTCCTGTGTAATATTAAAGTGCGGATGCTTTCCTGTGGGCATTCTGCTCTCATTAGCTGCACCCTCTAATGTACACATAAGCCTTTCTTTATTTGAAAGCAAAATACCTCCGCAGATCTAGGTGTGTCTAAGGAAGCCAAATTTGTCTTGTGCACAAAGGTTAAAATAATTATTTCCTTTTTCAGCATGGGCAGAGATAGTTTTTTTCATTTCAGCAACATTCCCTTGATGGCTGGGGTTTAGTATATGACAATTGTGATTTGCTTGTCACTCTGTAAGTGGCATAGGTAAGGCATTGTCATGCGTTGGTGAGAATACACGTCTTATTTGTTATTTAATTAAATACAAGCAGTGATATTTGTTCCAAATATAAATGGGCTGGTTAGATATATAGATAAACTTTATTCCAGACTCATGGTCCAATAAATCATATTTAACATACACTAAGCGTTTAATAAAACAGCTAACCTTTAAGGCCATAAATAATGTGCTAGAGAAAGTGCATCTGATGCAGTAAACTGCCAAACGGATGGCTGATTTAGGGCTAACAAACTTCCCTCACTTACGAGAAACACAAATTTGGTTACTTGAAAACATTTCCAGTCACGAACATCATGAATAGCAATGGAGGGGAATCTCAAAGAGCTCCGCCCTTCACTCTCGTTAGGGGAAACAGTTTTAAAACTACAGCTGGCAAACTGCAAACTGCACTTCCGTTAAGCAGCTGGCTGCAGGCTGGCTACGTAAACCTGACTAATTACCAGCCAGTATCTGCTTGTACCTGTGTCACACTATAAAAGGCACAAATACATAAAGGGATGAAAATTAAAACTAAATTCAGAATGTGTTTAATCTATATTGCTGCTTAACCCTATAACTCCAAATTTTAAGTGCGCCTTATATAAATGTGCATGCATTTGTTTTAATTTTCTGTAAATAAGATGTTATTGTGGTACTTTTACTCCAGGTGAGAATACCATTAAATACCAGTCTTATATTTTCCCAAGCACCATCCTGAATGAACTCAGAAGCTTTTGTAAAAAAAGAAATAAAAAAAATTGCCAATAAAGCCCCTTGGCCCAAAAGGCTTTGTAAAATCATGCATTGTGCATCTGTACTCAATTTCTATAAGGGGAATGCACAGAGTCAAAGCAGTTTGTGAAGGACATTGTTATCCTGTTTTGTATCCTGAAGTGATGCAAATAGCTGCTTAAAGGATATTAGGCAACAACATAATGCACAATGACAAGGTGACTGCTGCTGGTGCTAGAATATAACATCTTGTTATGATTGCACTTGTCTCAGTACTTGTGTAACTGAGCTACCTACTTCTTTCCTTTCGTCTTCCTCCCGTCTTCCAGGCGCTTTCTGCGGCTTCGTTGGTTTCCCTGTCATCTACACTGATCACCAGCTAGAGACGGCAGCACACTTGTATAACACTGCTCATCACAGATTTCCTTTCCTTCGGCGCCCGCAGAAGTTTCGGTTCCAGCGATTCAGAAATAAGTCTTGTCTTCTCGAATCGTCTCCTTGCTTGTCTCAGTCTTTCCGCATTCTTTCGCTCTGATTCATCACCATGAGAGACAGCGGGCAATGTCTGACAGATCCTGCGGGTCACTGGACCGCTTCTCCGCTGTTTGTGTGCATGTTGTGTTTGTGAGCGAGAGACTCAGCGAAGACGAGGGAGCCTTGGGCTAGCGAGGAGGAAAACAAAGAAAGAGGAAAAAGACTCCAGGCAGCACTGTGTCACTTGCAGAAACTACCAGACACAAACATGCTTGGTCTAAAATCCCTTTTAGAACTTAGTGAAGTCACATTCATGGTATCAACAATGAAGACATGAAGCTAACCTTCTCTGCTTGTTTAAGTGAGAAGGTCGCCAGTGTTTTTGTCAATGAAATCTGCTTCCTCAGTACGGCTGGAGGTTCTCCTCTCTGTTCATTTGTCCTGGTTGTAATCAGATGAACTAACGTGCCTGCTGTGCTCAGACAGAGCATTTTCCTTTGCGTTCTCAGCAGCTATCAAGTGATTAATTTGAGCTGTGATTTATGTGATCCTCTCTGAATTTACACTAATGGTATTTATGTAACAGCTGAAGGGAAAAATAACGTGTCCTTCATTATTGACGATTTGTATGCAAACTAAACTCCATTTTTCATGAATGGGCTGATTATTTTCAAGAATAAAAATGTTCTTCTCAAAACATAAATAACCTAAGCTCATTAAACACATACAGCTTACCCTCTTTACAAAACATACTCAGTTTTTTTTTTGTCCGATAGGCTTTGTTGCAACTTATGAAATGTTTCATTGTGGGATGTATTAATTCTAAAGATACTATTCTATGTATATTGATATTTAATTTTTTTTTTTTACGCTGGTCCAGGTTCTGTTATATCTTAATTGCTTTTGATGCGCTCTGGTGCTGAATAGAGCATGTTTACTGGATTCAAGGGTGTGACATTCATAGGTCTGCTTTGCTTTTGCCACGGTGTCACCAATTATTTTCAAATGTAATGATCAATTGACTATCTGGGAATAAAATAGCCCCTTTTACACATAAGTCCCACTAATTTACTGGGACCACATTATCGGGTCAGCTCTTTTCACACTTAACCTGGACAGTGGAATGGATGTACCTAATATCACCTGCAGGTAGCAGCAATGTAAGGAATATACAGTAGCTTTAACTTATCAAGTCAACCTCTAAAGAAGAATTTCAACCAGAAATGACGGCTCCAGCTGAATACCCTTAATAATGGTTTGTATTTCCTGTTCCTAGCTACTTGACCTTTCACGGGATCAACAGTAAAAACTCTATTGTGGGGAGGAAAATAGCTTCAGACTGCTGTGATGAATTCGGACAGCTTTTAACTCCGACGTCATTACGTGATGGAAACGCACATGGGAGATTACAGTCAAATTCGGGCCTGCAGCCTCTCAAAATGAACTGCAATGAGCGCAATCTCTTCTCTCCGGACATTTTTGTTGACTTCCGTGAGGGGGCTGTGCGTATATATCATGTCACGCAAAGGTTTGTGGGATACCTTCTTAGTGCTGGTAAGGGACGTCACTGGGTTCCTAGGCAAAGCTAGCCGCAGGAGGGAGCCAACAGGCTCCTTTTCCTACCTCCTTCCTTACTGACACCACTATTTAGACAGCACATGTTATGGTGAACGTGACGCACTTCCACTTTGGCTAAAGAGTTCTCTATAAGGGTATTCGGATTGAGCCTACATCTATCAAACAGCTGATTAGCCACAACAATCAATGGCAACAAACAAAAACTACAGAAGAAAAACAATTTCAGTACATGTCTCAGTCAGAGAAGTGTGCAATAGTGTGATGCATTTGTAATGATGGTATGTTTCTTTCACAGCAAAAATGATTATCTGAACAATAATCCATCTGTGCATGAGATTGGGCTGTACGGCACAATATTAAAAAGATACGACTAAATGAGTGCAGGAGAGGCGCTGTTAGGCTACTATCATGGCAGCAGCGGTGGGCTCAGTGAAGACATGCCTACATCCAAAAAGGCTTAAAAAACAAAACAACTGGCATTCAGTTCTTGTAGCTGAAGACTTTTAAACGACTGCCCTACGGCACTTCCCACACAGATTAAAAGCCTGGAACTTCTCCCGTACCAGCGCTGAATTGTGAAATCACTTTGGATAAAAAGCGAAACGTTTTCACCTAAATGAACTGAAGTTCATCTGTTTTGTATTATAACTTCTTTTGATTTGCCATGTCATGCAGAATGCATGTCTTCATGATGACCATCATGAAGACATGCATTCTTTCCAGAACTAAAATAATATAAAAAAAAAAAAAAACATTGACAATTTCAGGATAAAATTATATATCTAAATCCTACATACATTTTATCAAATCCCGGAGGCCTTCAGTAGGTGACCCAAGACTTGAGTGGCTCAATTCAAAGTGTAAAACTCCCAATTTGTCACAACGCCTTCAAAACCAACATGCTGTCATGATTCTAGGGATGGGTCTGTGCCTGGCAGCTATTTTCAAATTTATGCGTGGCAAGTTTATCTTTGCTGCTTAATGAAAAACAACTTGATTCATTATGGAAACTATGTAGCCTTTTTTTTTTCCAGCTAGAAAGTCCATGATTCAGCAAATGGGAATTGTTTGGACAACACTTTTATGCTAATTCTAGGGCATAAAGTTGAGATTGCCAATTATAATGGAAAATAAATTCTTTATTTGAAAATGACTGTCCATACCTTTTTGATGTTAAGATATTAAAGAAGCTTTTAGGCACCCATAAAAGTCTAAAACCAGCAATTAGCCCAAGCTTCAAATATTTGCAGCACTTTGCCATTCCATTAACTTGTCAATCTCACTTTAATATAGTCTGAGTAATAGTAATGGTAATAGTAAGAAGGATGTTCAAGAGTCAGAACATCATTTGGCTTTCAAGCAGACTTGTAGTCATAAAAGGATATAACTATTTGAAGCATGTAAACAGTCAGAAAGTCTTTAACTGTGATTTATATATAGGAGAATTGAGCCTTATAGGCTGTTTCTGCTTCAAAATATCTATCTTGGATGAAATAGATAAAAAGACTGACAGATGGAAGGATGGGGGTCTGATAATTAGATGGATGGATGGGTAGGTGGATGAATGAACGATGAGACTGCTGGATAGACTGATGGATGACAGATGTCTGTCATATAAAAGAAACATAAATAGCAGACTGGATGGAGTAAGTTAGCGTCAGTTTTTCAGGTATTAATCATGTCGCCAATGGGAAATTCAAGGTCTGCTAATAAAAATATTGTCATAGGCCGTTTCTTTTTTTTTTTTTGTTTGAGACTGTGTGAAATCCTGGAGTAAGACCCCCCCACACTTAAAAACCCAACAGCAAACAGAGAGAGACAAAGACTCCTCTCCTGGTTGCTGCTCTGTTATTTGAATCAAAACAAAGAAGAATCTAATGAAAAGAAAAAGATGGAAGGGAAGGCAGATATGTTTAAGCTATTCTCCGTGGTTTGAGTTAGATTTGCTGGAGTTGTTCGACATAATCAGAGCAAAAAAAAAAAACAACCCGCCCAAAGCTTATTAAATTAGCTATTTTTTTAACCTAGTGCTGTAGCTTGTATTGTTACAAAACGGTGTATATTTCATGGATATAAATGCTGTGTTTATGATGGTGATAAGTTTTCACCAAAGGAAAAAAAAAAAAAAAAAAAAAAAAAAACGCAATTATGTATTCAGCACTTATCCTGCAGAGCTTTGTCTCTACGCTCCACTGCACAATGACAGGGGCTGTTCAGGGCGGCTGCAGTGATATTAAATCATTTAGATAATGTGTTGACCTGGGGGGGAGCTCAGACACAGATAACCTCAGCAGTTACAATAGCAGGAGGAGAGGATGTGACTGGACAGTCAATACACACTGCACTCACACACACACACACACACACACACACACACACACACACACACACACACACACACACACACACACACACACACACACACACACAGACCAGATCACCACAGCTCCGCAGGAATTCATATATTATTCATCTCCACTGCCGGGACACATTTACTGCTCATCTGTGAGGTGGAGAGGTCTCAGCTTGGACAGGTTAGTTTATTTAGGAGCGCCTCAGGGCCGGGCCACCTTTGATTTCTGCTACTGAGCAGAAATTAAGAACTTTTAAGGGATTTAAGGTGTTAAAAGGCACTTGACTCGACTGGAAAAGATTAGTTAATTTCGAGTACACAGCTCAATTGCACTCATACAGGAATGTTTTCATCTGCAAACAGCACTCGACATTCTGTGTGAGCAAGTGCTTTGCCGCATAGGACAAAAAAAACCCCGACAACCCTGAAAGGCCTTTCTTTACTGACTAATTTTTGAAAGAGTAAAATATGGCTGAGGAGAACCTTTTTTTATTGCTAAACTACAACAAAGCTGCCCTGTTGATCTCAGATGTTTTTCTGCACCCCCCTGTGGCGAGCCGAGCAGCTCAGCTTCTCCCCATCCATCGGTCCCTCTCAGTTATTTTTGTTTTTGTCTACTGTTGTCACACCGGATGTTAAAAAACTTGACACTTTCTTTCAGTAAGTGTCAAGTTTTTCAAATCCACTCATGCATCTCTCTCATTGGTGCGGACAGGGGAGCAGGTGGGTGTGATGCTGTCAGCCCATCGGGTGGTTTCTGATTGTTTTTCTTTTGAAGATTTTTAAATGCACCAACAAAATCTCTCTTAGATTATAATTATTATAATTTGTTTTTACAAATATTTTTTTTTAACTCAAATTGTATTCAGCCCTCCCTTGCAAAAAATTACAGCTTCAAATATTTTGGTATGTCTTTACCAGTTTTGAATATTTTGAATAATTTCAGTTTAAGCTCTGCCAGCTGAGTTTTTAAAAAAAATAAAAAATGTAGGTAATCATGCAAAACTGGCACAAATCCTTAAAATTTAGTGAACTCTAGCAGCTCTCTGCAGAACTTGCAGTAAATTGTCTAACATATCTGACTCGTCATCTGCACTCTGATGCCTAGAGTCACCCCGCTGGGTCATTCTTACTGCTTCTGTAATAGCTATGCTCTGGCCTTAGCACTTGTATTTCCATCTCTCCCTTATGATATTCTTAAGCGTGGATATGTGCTCTGCATCCTCCACTGGCCTGAAGCTCTGAAGAAAGCTAAACCACAACAGAAATTTATGGAAAACATCCTTCATGGAAAAATATATTTGCAGGGATCTAGTTTTCCCTGCAAATCAAGGTTTTACTAAGAGTATGGTTTGCAAACAACTGTCTGCACCCCCACATGCTGACCGTTTTAAGACGTGTTTGTGAGTTCTCTTTGCAATGAGTGGCTCCATTTCCATGTGCTTCAACTGCTTGTCAAATTGTTTCCTATCTCGCCACATGTGCTGGTATGTTGAAAAGAGCATGCTGCACAGATATAAACTGAGAGCATAAAGCAGATTTTGAGGAACATCAAATCCTGTCATGTCTTTGTGTCTCTTTTGATGCCCTCCAGTCCTGGTTAGTGTGTGTATGATCAACAAGGGTCAAATTCAGACGGTTTAACATGCAAGCCAATAAGATACGTTGCCTTTGGCATTAAGTCACCATCTCATAATTTGTTTTCCAAATAAGGATGTACTGACTTCCTAGGAAGGAAATCTTTATGCTCTAAAAGTGGCCCCAAGCGGTTAGTTTACTGCTAGCCAAATACATCTTGAAGCAGAGTTAAATTAAGTAGTCCAGCTGTACAGCAAATTTCAGTTTCTTTAAATCATATTTGTCAAATATATTCTTAGTTACCGATGACCATGTGAAACCAACAGCGGACAAGTTCAAACAGAAAACAACCCTAAGCTCACTGTCTGCCTTTGCAGACGTCGCGGATCAAAGTGTGTTATTAGCATTTTAAATCCAAATTCAGGATAACCATTTCCCAGTGACAATGAGCGACACAGTAATTGCCTGACTATAATTTAAATGGAGACAAAATGAAAATAACTTATCTCACTGCAGGGCCCATTCATTTGCATTTACACAGCCATTTTTCATAATACACTGCAATAGCTGTGAATTGAAGGATTATTATTATTTTTTACATAACATTATTAAAACTTGGGCTGGGTGGTGATGCTGTTGTTAGAACAGCTTCCATGCACGCAGCAGAAAAATCCTGGATTTGACTCTTTGCCAGACCTATCTGCATGGAGTTTGCATGTTCTCCCCGTGCATTTGTCGCTTTCATCTGACTGCTTCCTCCCACAATCCAAAAATATGCATGTTAGGTTAACTGGTCACTCCTTTTTGTCCTTAGGTATATATAAGCATTTACATGGACAGCTGTTGGTCCTCTGGGTTTCCTTTTTTCCCTGTGATAGACTGTCGACCTGGGCAAGGTGAGCCCTACCTCTCACCCACTTACCACTGGGGGAATCAGCCCACCCCTTCAACCCTGCACAGATAAGTGAATATAGAAGATAACTGGATGGATGGATGAGTGGCTGAATGGACTTAAAAACTAAGTTGGAGTCAGAAATTCCTTCTTCCAGTAATAAGCAATTTTGCACTGTGACTCCGTCGCTAGTTTCCAAGCTGAGGAAATCTGTCTTTTGTTACTCAGCTACTTTGCATCAAACTCATTTTGAGGAAGCTGGCCCGCTCCCAAATAAAGCTGCAGCGGGAAAACACACTGCACTACTTTCTCTTTTGCTCCCCGCCATCTGCGGGGTTTCAGACTCACGCCGCGTTATGGATTGGCTGACACTGACATCCTGCCACCCTCCTCCAGCTGACTTAATTAACAAGTGTACCTCTGATAGCAAGTGATGTTCTACACAGTATGTGTGTTGTGTGCGTGTGTGTTCACAGAGACGTGACATTAAAAAGGTCTGTGATGCAACACATCAAGGCAAAGGAGGCAGGGGGACGTTCAAGCCTTCCACATCTGTAAACTCAAACACCGCCTCTCTGTCCCAGCCGTCTTGACAGGCCTGCTGGTGTATTTCTCATCCCGCTCCTGTGCGCTGGTGAAGATTCTCAGTCATCCAGGTCATGATTTTGTTTTTTTTTAACCTTTTTTGGATCCCACGCCTGGCAACATCAGCAGATTTCCAGCTGCTCCAACCTAAAGCTTTTGGGTTATCGAGGATGGATCAGAGTGAAAGCTGTAGTTGCCTGTAGCATCGTCTAATTTGTCCAAACACTTTAACCACAGGAAAATCTTTTTTGCCCAGGTTTTACAAATAGTGTTTAACTGTTAATCCTTACAACGGACAGGACTGAGTTATGGAAGGAATGTTTGAAATTTAAGGTGAAAATCAATGGTTCTCAAAGTACTTGAGATGCAGTCTATAACTTTAAATTAAAAAAGTATAATGTTGGTCTTATATTTCTGCCCTTGTTTGGTTTAGTTAAAAACAATATGCATTTACTGTATTGACAATAAAATATTCTACTGCTTTTTCCCCTATTTGCCTTGGTTGTTGGGAGGAATTAAAAATATATATGGATAAGTAGATCTGATACTGAATACAGTACCTCAAAATACATCCTAATAGGATCTTACAGTGGTTTTGGCTTGCAGGTTAAAATATTTCAATGGAAAAAATACAGCTGAGAGTCTTTGTAAGTATAGCTTTAATTTCTTTTCAAATATGGCCCTGATAATTGTATATTTTTAGGGTTAGAAGGCTGTAAAAGGCCTTTCATCCTTCCCCTACATTTCCCTACATATACGTTAGACTCAAGACTCAAGAGAGATGGGTTGAGATTGAGCCTAAACTATTTACCAACATGTTTTGTTTTTGTGAAGCCATCAAATATCTATTTAGGCAAGCGGGGACAACTTTCATAAGCTGCTGACATAAAAAAAATGCGCTAAACCTTCTCAAGGTTTCCCAAACTCATTACTGCTAGTTAAGCCCTACATGCCTGAGACTGATACCAGTTCACTCTCCTTGTTATTTGCAATAAATGCCAGCATGGTCCCTATCCAAAATATGTTTTATCTACGTTGTTCAATAGTAGGTGTTTAAATATCTGCATGAGCGATTTATATATATATATATATATATATATATTACATTTTAACACATGAAACACACTTCAGTTGCAGCCAAATTAAACCCATTGCCCAATGTTCAGGCTAGCTTTTACTATATTCTCTAAATTTTTATATTGAATATAATAAGGAATATAATTACATGCCTACAAAGCTAACTGGTGAAATAAACTACATTTAAAAAACAGACATAAATCATGTTGAAAGTTCAGCATGAACCTGACATCCGGCTGACACAGACTCCATTTTCAAAAAAGTGCAACAGCGTCTCCACCTGCTGAGAAAAATCTGATCTTTTAATATCAAGGACAATTTAACACTGGTTTATACATCACTCATTGAATCTGTGATCAAATTTTTATCCTGGTACAAACCAAACTAGCAAGCTACTTACAAAATGTCATGTATTCCCTTTGTATTCCCCAACATCAAATACTTTAAATAAGAACTGTGTGTTCTACACAATCCTAAGAATTGTTTTTAATACGCTCCTTTATGTGTTTCAATGTGTTTTTTTTATGCATTCTATTCTAGTCTAAACAAATGGTTAGTTTTGTACAAATTGCTTACAATGTTTGACAATATTCAGGAAATGATTTAAAAAAATTTAGTTTCCTTCGATGACAGCAAATCTTCGTCTACATTAAATATGGACAGGACGAGATGCAAATAAAACTATGACTTAAGCGATCATTTCTCCACTTTAAAGAAGAATGTTTTTTTGTTTTGTTTTTTTTACAAAGTTGTCCCTCAGGAAACTGCATGCAAACTTTTGCTGCCGGTGTTTATGGAAAGGACAGATTATGGTGTTGGGGGTGGTAGTTGGGCTTTGAGTTGGGTTTGGGCTGGATTATGCCTGCCTGACTGGGCCGCTTTACGCCTTCAGCTGAGAGGGGCCGATGGGCAGAGGAATGGTAGAAGGAGATAGAGTTAAGAGCAGGGCTTCATAGCACTGTGTAAAAATCAGGGACTCAAAGCTGCTGCAATCATGACAACGTTTAACTGAACTGACATTATTTGCTACTGAGAATACTCTGCATGTAAAATATTGCACCAATGTCAAAATAAGGGAATTAGTGGCAGTGGGGTACATTTTTTTGATAATCCTTATACTTTCCCACAAATTTCAATGTACTTTACTGAGATTTTTGTGTGATTGGCCAAGTTAGAGCTTACTTGTGAAGTAGAAGTAAAACAATAAATAGTTTTCCAAAGTTTTAACAAATATATATTTGAAATGTGTGGCATGTATTTACATTCAGTTCCTTTTAATCTGATACCCCTGAATAAAAGTGTGACTAATGAAGTTTAAAAGTTCAAGCAGGAAGACTCACCCCCCGACACACCTGCATCCACCGATTGGCTCTCGAAGCGTCCGTGCACCAGCCAATCTGTGGCAGGACCTCATTCTTATATCCCACCAGACTTTGCCAATAAGGCGCGCTACTCATGGATTCTCCTGCTCTTCAGCTGAGCTTCAACCCTCCTCCACTCCATCTCCTCCTTCACGCTCACAGGCTTCACCTGACTACTCTTCCCCAACAGCCTCCACCACCAGTGTCCAGACCCCGGGGGGAAGACTTCACTAATCCTAATCGTAACATGAACATCCAAACTCATAGACATTCACAGCTTTTACATCTTCTGCCGGGGTCCGAGCTCCAAAGACCTTTTCTAATTTATGTAAATAAATTACTCTAATTGGCCCTTTTCTGTGTGTGTGAGTCTCTCCAGATTGAAATTGGCTTTAGCAGTAACTTAATTAGTAAGTACAGTCCATGTGGGTGCAATTTAACCTTGGTTTGAACCCACCTGTTCTGTGCAGGCCTCAGAATATTGTTGACGAAAGCCATAAAATGTCCTGTTGGCCACAGTTCGTGAGAATATAAATATTTGAGTCCAAAATTGAACATGCAGTTTATATGATAACCACTGTCTGGCGAATAACTAACACCATCCATCTCTCTAACTTTCCCCTCTATAAAACACGGAGGTAGGAGCATCATACTGGGGGGACAATTTTGAAGAATTTTGAAAACCATGTAAGTGCAAGGTTACTTATAACCCTGGAAGATTTAGAACTACTTTTCAAAAAAAAAAAAAAAAAAGAACTACTTTCATTCAACCAAGAAGTTTGCTTCTCACAGGAAATGAGACAAGGACAATCAATTCTGGGAAAAAGTATACTTCTTTGTTCTTATGTAGATTTTATCAAAACAGAGCACGTTGAAAGCTGTTTATAACCTTCTCAATAATCAACAGAAAAACGCTTTTCAGCAGTCTCAAACGCTTAACAATTCTGACCAGCTTTTTGCAAGTTTCCTCTAGTATTTTAATGATTTGTCTTCAGTGATGAGCCAGCCTTTGAGTTTGGACGGCCTTCTTCTCATCAACAAGATCTTTAGCTCCTTCCACAGATTCTCTGTAAGATCTCTGTTGGGACTGGGAATGGGCCACTAAAAACATTATTATTACTTCTAGTCAGAAGAGACATGTCCATAAAATGTTAATATTACTTTAAAACTAAACCTGCCGTGGTTTTGAATAATTCTGCTTATCTATATAATTTTATTTCTAAAATTCATAGTAATAAGTTTATCACACAAACTTTGAGGCTACAATGTGACAAAATGTGTAAACACTCAAGCTTAGGAAATACTTTTGAAAAGCACTGAAACAAAGGTTGAGACAAAGGCTCTTCATGAAGAAACATTTACAGGGTAGCTAAAATACCCTTCAATCAAAGCATCTGTTTGTGAATGGATTTTCTAAATAACTAAGTACAGAAAGTAAAGCAGGGAGCCGTTTCAATCCAGGACAGTTACACGACGGCCTCGTCAAAACGACTGTGAAATTTCTCAACATATTGTGACATTTTAAATGGGATTCTGCTCTCCCTTCAGAAACCTGTCAAACTTTGTGAAACAACAACAAAAACAGGATTGTCTGAATGTACTTCACCTTTCCAGCATGTGACAGGTGCCCTCTCATGTGAAAACGGCATAACTGAATTGAAAATGTCACGGAACTTCTAAAGCAAAGAACAGACGGTTCTGCTCGGATGTCGACAGAGCTATCTTGTCAGCCGGCCCAAGCTAAATAAAGGTTAAAAATGAAGCTCAGCCTTGAGTCATGTAATGCATGGGGCATGTCCTTTTTCATTCTGCTTGCCGTCTTATGGCCCCAGCCTTTGCAAACCTGCCATCTGTCAGCTGTGACCTACCGGTGGCACGGACGAGGCAGTGAGCCAAAGGCTGCAACTGGAAGGAGGGGAAAGAAGAAGAAAAAATGAGGTGAGCTGGACATAGAGGAAGAAAAATGAGGTAAGAAATGCATGTGTTAATGGACAATGAATGCATGTTTGACGGGGTTAAAGCAAGAGGATGGAGACCACTGAATATGGATGTAATGAAGCCTCTGCCGTCACATCCGTTGACTGAAAGGTTTTTATATTTACAAAGGTTTAACATGGCAAGAGCTGCAGGGCTTTAAAAGGTTACTCAAAAATTATGATAAAAACAAAAAAATAAAAAAATGGAGCAGAATAACTGTTTGATTGTTAACTCTTGACCATTTAAGGTGATTTAATCAGATGAGTGCTGCTCTTAGTTGTAGCTCTCATGAAAATTGGTAAATACTGTTTGCATCAGAGAAGAAACGATCAGACCTTTACCAATTTGCCAATTTCTGTGAGATCTGATGTTCTGATTTTGACATTTCCCCCCCCCATTATAAAGACTTAAAATCTTCAAGAGTAAAAACAAAAGTGCAGCAGGTTCTTTGATAAGAATAGCTGCCTTAAACTCAACAGATAATTACTAAATAACTACCATTTATGCATCAAATCAACATCTCCAAACTTTAGCCAATTTTTTTTATTAAATTCAAAAAAGGCATCAAAGTACATCATTTTTCTATCGGTTTCTGTACACGTAAAATGGTATGAATTGTAAAGTTTAAATTAATTTGCTGAATGGGTTAATAAAATGTTGCAGCACCCTACAAACCTGACTCGGTTCCATCAGGAAGAAGGGGCCTAAATTTCAGCAACCCTTTGTGAGATGCTTCTGGAAGGACACCCAAAATGCCTAAACAAGTCGTACAGTACAAAGGGCAGTTTTCCTAAATATTAAAGAAAGGAAAACAATAATTTTGCTTATTCTTCTGGTATTAAGCAAACAGAAAAAACATGTGATAATCCTATCTGACGTAAACCAAGAAAAGCTTAGTCTGCTTTAGTATCACAAGGTTTAAACAAAGGCTTAAGGTTACTGTATGACCTACAGATGCTGGAAGCAACACTTCCATGCAGATGATAAAACAATGGCTCTGTGGCAATACTGCGTAAATTTAATCCTCTCCTTAACCTTGCATCATTATGTCACTCTCCATATTTTGAAGGGGAAATGTTCTTATCCAAAGTAATACATTTTACATACCTAAAATGTGTTACTTTTTATACATTTATCCTAATTTGTGGATACAAGATTATGCAAACCATCCCCTTTAAGAACAGTGATGCACTACAAATAGGTATTAGTCAGGGCTATCTCAGTTACAACACAAGCTAGCCTGCTCTAAATGCCAACTAATTATAAATAGTCGTTTTTAAAATGTTTTTTTAAAGTCCAGAGTGTTGAAAAAAAAATTAAATATGAGTGCTGGATGTTCCAAAGTTTAGGTCACGCTAGTTTTATGCTTTTAGGAACAGTCAGAAAGTCTGAGAGGTAAGCGGGTGCCAGTCATTAAGATTATTTGAATAACAATCAATAAAGTCCTAAAAAAACATTTTAAAAGAGGCAGGGAATTATTGAAAAGAATAAAAAACAAACGTGGTCTAACTTTGTGTGTGTCTGTCAAGGTTCCTGCTGCAGCGACTTAGACTAGTTACAGATAAGAGAGAACAAAGAAAAAAGGCTAAATTTAAAGTAAACACCACTTCAGAAGTCTAGACAATATAAAATAAATGCAGAAATGATGTTCTCACTGCCTGGAAATGAGAGAAAAGGCCAAACCTTGATAAGCATCTTCGGCTGTAAAAAACTGGCTCTAACAACAGTGTTTACTGTTGGTCGAATAAAAACCTGTTCTCAAAAATGTCACTGAAGACGCAAACGTATCTTCCTTGTGTTAGCCTCCCTGCTGCCCACCAGAGTTTCAGGTTTGGCTAAATTGTGAAGAATACAACATGGCAGAACCGGTTACAACGGATCGTATGAAAGTGACATTGTCAGATAAGGCCGATCTGAGATACGGTTTCCAGGCAACACCGGCGAAGCTTCTCTACGCCTACATCCGAGGACGCTGACCTTACCAATCCTGAGAGGCTCAGCATTGTTTTGTGAAACCGGAGTGTTTATCCTAAACTCCGAACCACCAAACAAGAGGAGCGTTTAATGAAGCTCACAGTCTGCTCCTGCTGGGCTGTTGTCTGCCTGCTGTGATTGTTGCTTTCACGAGAAATGCAGCGAGAATGCAGCCCTGGAACTCTATTTCAGAGCAGTTCATCTCATCTCTCTATAAAATAGTTTAATGATACTGACATAGGATGTGTCAGATATCTACCTTTGCTTCTGAGCTCTTACTTATATACTATTTGTTTTTTTTTTACACTTTGCTGATTCCATATTCAAGGTACTCCAATGTAAATGCAGACTAATGATAATGAGAATAAGAAGGTGTATTCATAAGTATTACACCGTCAGCTGTTTGCACAAAATACTGTAAGACGTTAGCCAATTCCTTTGTCTTTGGTCTCTTGGCACAAATTGAGACTGGCAGCTAAAGGCTGACTACAGTAGCAGCTTAAGCGTTCATGTATTATTGCAAAGACTACAATATGAGCACACTTGAACTTGATATCCTGGTGGAATTGACTGTCCCTTGAAGAAAAGAGCTGTGTATGCAGAACTAATAGCAGAGAGTGATGGAGCTTAGAAAGGCATGCAAAGTGTGGGCCTAACAGGGATAGCTGCGCACTCTTCGGCTGCCAATCCCTCTGTCGAGCCTTCAAGCTCTTTGGCATCACAGGACCACACAGGGAAGAAAGCCATCAGGAACATCACAGAAAAAAAAAAAAAGCAATACCGGTACACAAGCTGTAGCCTGTTCAAAGGAACGGACAGCGTTTTCTTTGATGGTAAACCACCTGAAATGTGAAAAACGTGGTTCAGAGCTGAATAAAAGCCAAAACATTTTGAGAATTGTCTGCATGGTATTCACATGGGGAATAAGCAAAATACTGCTGAAGGGTGGGGGAAAAAAAATGTGGACCTCTCTGAGCAGCCCCAACTCCTATTACCTTCCAGACTCCCAGACAAACAGAGTCTGGAAGATAAGTCGAGATGCATGTGTAGGCTTTCACAGAACAAGGATAAGCACACATTGAGTAGCCCTCAGCAGCCTCCCTCTCCAGCCTTTTGTTCCTCTTCAGTGACATGACACCCTGACTTGGATTGCCAGACAAGCTCCAATTCTGTCAATCACCTTTAATGCCTTCAAGACAACCCCTGTCTGCTCCATGGCTCAGTGCCGTCACTCTTTTCTCATTTACCTCGGCCGACTCTTATTTTCTTCCTCACACTGCCAACATCGAGATTGTCTTCCACGCGCGTTGCTATGTGCAAAATCCTGCCAATTTTTTCTTCTCTCCCCTTCAGTCTCATTTCATGTGACATTTGAAGGTTATTTCATACACAAAAGAAGTTTCATTGATGTGGTTTCATAACATGTTCTTCAACTGGATGAAGCTAAGACGATTAAATCTGTTTGCATCGAAAAGAACCGAATGCACTAATCACTGAACAATGAAGTGTGAAATTTAAGTCAACATTCAACACTTTAAAATTTCAAACACTTTCCATTCTCACTTCAAGTGAGTCCAAATGAACCAAAAATGTATTTGTGCAATTGGACAATTGAAGCCAGACTCTCAGTAGAATCAAGCCCAAGAAGTTCACTAAAGCTGTGAGGAAGGTAGCTTTTATGGCTCATTAACCTCTTCTGCCCCTTTTGCAGAGAGTGAGGCAGTTCTGGAGTCATAGACGAGTAGGCCCAGCAGAGAGCAGTCTGGCCGGGGCAGATGGCAACCCACAACCCCCCAGGGTGAGAGGGAGAGAGGGGAACCGCTTTCAAAATAGCTGAAAAGGCACAACTAGTGCGATGTGTAGAGTTGATGGCATTTTCAAACACCATAAAGAAAAGAGCAGCCCGTTTTTTGGATTTTCACACTTCAGGCATTTTTACTAGTGGAGAAAGTTTTATTTATAAAGAGAAATGCACGTTATAAAAGGAAATCCTGGATGTTTGGTTAGAGACATTGCATCCATAGACAGTAACTGTGTTTTTTTTGCGGTTTTCAATATTTAATTTGCACTTAAGGGATCCATGTATAAAACATTAAAGTTTCACTGAGAATTTTTTCTGACCATTTAAATCCTTAAAAGCTATCGCATACTGTAGGAAAACAGCAAGTTTTTCTTCAGAACTTTAGTGAGATTTTATTTCCCAGCATGTTTCAGATTTGCAATGTGTTTCAATGGTTTTGACCTAATTTCTATGTAAACATTTAAATATGTTACTTGAACCCTGTGAATGAAAAAACAATATAGTAAATATTTTCTGTAATATTGCAAAAATTAAAACTGCTGGGTTATGGATAGATGGAAGGATGAATGGGTAGACAGATGCAGAAAACTAAATTTATCTCAATAAACATTTGATCAGGACCATAGCTGCTTCTTAAGAAGAGTACCTGGTCAACCAAAAGTAAATCCTGTCAGACCATTACATTTATTAAAAAGAAAGCCCCTTTGTTTCCATCACGTTTCACAACCATAGCTTTGATTATCATTTACAATTACATTTCATGTTATACCTAAAATGTCACAGATTCTGGCTTTACATCAGAGTGAATTATAATTTGACACACGGACCACCCAAAGCACTTGTATGCTACAAATCCCGTTTCTTCATCTGCACTCATTGCTCTGATGAGCAAAGTGGGCAGTGTTATGTGTGAAATTATTCAAAGTAGAGCATATATGAGTGATGGTAATATAAACTTAACGATGTTCATATTTGCAAGTTGCAAAGTGAGGACAGTTCTACCTGGAATCATAAATGGCGGTCTGTTTGCAAACGAACGAAAGGGAAACGTTTACAATGAACTTCAGCTAATGGATGCAGAAACGTATAACAAGAGCTTGGTGACTGCTGTATGTATGTACGTTGAGGCTGTTACGGCAACATATCTATCTTTTTGGGGACCTGAAATCCATCGTCATGTCTACAGTCCTTAGTGGGCTGAGCTCCAGGTGGTTCTGATCCATCTCCTTTCTGCATGCAGACTCATCACCATCCTAGATCAGCCCAATGAAAAGTGGTGACATCTGAACATTTCGGGAGTTTCTTTTTTATTTTATTTATCATATTTTCTTATAAAAAGGCAGACATATAAAAGTTAGATTAAGAAAATACAAAAAAAAAAGGTGTGGGAGGAGGAAACAATGCACTTGCAGTAGACAAATACTTTGCAAAGTACTAAGAGTTGTTCTCACAGTACACTCGTTTCTCATTGTAACACTAACATCAGATGGCACCACATTCAAGCATAACACCCAGATCTCCTGCAGACATTACCAACACTGATTGAAGCCAGGATTATCATTTATTCTTTGTGCACATGAAGCAAATCCATTTCTCCCACTTTTGATGGTAATCATGCTCCTTTAACCTTACCATGAAGGTTCATTTTTCTAACTGGGATATGTCTTGTATTACGATGATTCATTGATGCTGGTCCGGGGTATCTGCTTTGAGCCAGAGTCTTTTTATGGCCTTCCGGGCACCGGATAAGGTAATCTTAGTAAGGTAGTGGTCCTCCTTCGGTGCAACTTTGGCAATATCACCCAAATACATCACAGTACATTCCCTTGGGACACTATACGAAAGGACTTTTTGTATTGTTGTGTTTACATAAATCCAGAGATTGTATCTTAGGGCAAGTGCAGAAGATATGAGAGTGATGAGCCTCAATACTATCAGATTTTGTCCAGCAGGCCTGCTGAACTTGGAGCTATTTACTCTTTATATGTGGAGTGATGAAGAACCTAATGGCACATCTCCAGTTAGAGTCTCTCCACTCCATTGAGTTTATTGAACTCTGTAATACTCCCCAGGTTCTTCTCTCCTGATTTGTAACCTGCAGCTCTTGTTCCCATTTTGCTTTTACATAGAGTGAAGTGGACTTCAGGTTATACATTAAACTTTGATAAAGTTTTGAAGTAATCTTAGTATTCTTTTGGTGTTAAACTTTACATATTACTTCTATGACAGGATTAATTTCTTCAGTTGCTGCAGTAGGCAGTAGGCAGACTGCAGGGGTCCATCAGGAGGCCTGTGATTTCTTACAGATACTTCAACACTGCTTGACCACAGACATCAGGGCAATAGGTCTGTAGTTCTATATGAAACTGTGATGATAAGGGATGAAGAGCTACCAAATGAAAACTAAAACAAACCAGGGTCCATCTCTGTTTTAAGTTGCTGTCTATATACTGCATAAACAAACCTCAGCATTGCATAAAGCTGTTCAAGGTCTGAACAGTGTATGTGTCTTTTAATGTGATTCCCACTGGGTATTATTCCCAGGTTTGTGGCACAACATAGTGGGAACAGGTGTTGTTTTATCAGCCTATCAAAGTGACCAATGAAAAGTTAAAATAATGTGTGAAAAAGGAATCCCACATTCTTGAGTCTTTGTATACATGTGTGTTGGGAGGTTTCAGCTATTATTTCCCCAACACAAACTACATTAGGTTTGTCTGCAATCACTTCTACCAAGCCTGTGATGCATTCGCAGTTAGATTAGTAAAGACAGGCGGTATATGGATGATCCTCTTTTATGCAGACTACATGTGTTTGAGCTCCAGCCAGTAATTCCAAAATGTCTGGGTGTGTGTTAATGTGTGTGCATTCAAGACATGTTATTTTTGTGTTAAGAGGCTTTTGTGTAAATCTTTGGGCTGTTTAAATAGTGTAGGAATGTGTTAGTGTGCCTGTTCAGCAACCGCAAGACAACAGTGCTTAGACAAAGGTGCAGTGCAATAAATCACGGATGCTGTCTTTGCATCTTGATTTTATTTGCAGGAAGGATACATCATCTGCATCTTCCTTACTTTGGGTGAGTGGAAATCAACATTTTCTTTCTCTGACACGGCATCAGGGTTTGCTGAATGGCTGCGGAGCATTTGCTTTGTGCTCGACATCATCTTCTTCCAAATTTGTATTTCAGCAGCCCTTGAGAGTCTGGGAAAAAAAGTGGGAAAACACTGCGACTGTGCTATTCAAGCGGGGATGACCTTGGGAGCCTAACGTGTGGAGAGAGGCTGTGTGCATGAAAAACATTTCATTTGCAAACGCCTGCATCTCAGGTGCCTCGAGACAGAAAAGCAAGATAGATAGGTCATTGGAACACAGTGTTTGTGCAGAAGCATAGCGGTGCTTTATCAGAAATCTTGTTTCATAATGTATAAAACAAGCTATTTGAAACATCATGAAAATTTACTTCTTTCATCTGATGTAAACGGCCCATGTTAGATAGTTCAACAGTGCTGTTTGTGTCTATTTGGCATTATATTAATTTACTTTATATATGCTGTGGAGTTTCTGTTAGCCAAACTGACTTTCTAATAATGTGTAGAATAAAAACTCTGCAGTGATGCGAACTGAGGTACAGATACTGGGTCAGTATCTGCTTGCCTGCACAGGGATTAAGATTACAAAAAAATATATAATCTGGACAGCACAGATGGGTGAATAGCCCAGCGCCCACACACAAACACATACTCATGACTTGTCAGCATTCAACAGAGGACAGACAGCAAAACTGTGACAACTCCTTTGTGAATTCGCTCCCATACAGGTCCACAGTCTTGACACTAGCAGGAACAAGCTTTTTAAAAATAATGTACAGAAACATGGGTACAGTAGAATAACACTGCAGCAGGTCAATGAATTGATGCATTAATAATTAATTAATGGATCTATATATGGTAAGGACAACTTCCCAATATTAAAACTAAGCATTAGAGTGGTGATGAAAGGGGATTTAATTAACTAAATCAGAATTTAGAACAGCTTTGGGTAATTACTCAAGCCATCAGAAACAGACAACAGAAAAACAGAAAAAAAACGTCCTGTACAATAGAGGCAAACCTAAAGAGAAAATTAGTAATGTTATAATATATATATATAGTAATCGATTGTAAAAAGTTTTTTTTTTATTCTGTTCTAGTCAGTTCATCTGTTCATTGTATATCAGTTTTGTCTATGTCCAGATCAGCGAATAGATATATGAAATAAAACATAGTTTGACTTGTCAGAGAACGAAGTTGAGAGATGCATGGTAAGAGAGAAATGCAACAACAGAAAGAAAATGTATGAAAAAATAAACAGGCTGAGCTCCCTCGACAGCACTGGCCAGTGAAAAAGACTTTCTCTCATGTCTTTGTCTGCTTTTATATTTCATCTTTCGCGAGGATACCCTTTGATACGCTTCAATCAATATCTACATTGTGTTGCAGGAAGAGGAGAAACAATAATCCATATTTTATTTGTTATTGACATTTGACAGATGTTTTTCTGTCTGCACGGAAACCAAATAAAAGCCTCAAGAAAAGTAAAATATAGTTGGGGACTTTAAAAAAAAAAAGGATGGAACAAAACTATACTTGTGTGCGAAGGCAGTCCCAGATTCAAATGATTGGGGAGTGAAGAAACATATTGTCAGCCTGACATGTTGTATTTTTCATCTAAATATTTTAGGGATTTGAAGGCATTCTTGGAGGGAGAAGGGTTCTGAAAGATTCACAAGATTCACACATGACTTATTGTGCATATTTGTATCCACAGATGAACAGAATTGAGGTGAATATTTACCCATTCGACCAAGATGATGGAATGACTGATTGAAGGGATTCAGTATGAGCTGGCATGTGGCTCTGATTGTACAATAACCCTGATTAGAAAAAGAAAATTTTCACAGTATTATGGAAAGAAAACAATTATTCTAAACAGAAATGTAAAAACATATTATATGCCCAAATTGTCAAAAAAAAAATATATATTATTGAAGCTGCTTTACTGTCTCAAGATTATACACTAATTTTATAAATAATTTAAATATTTCACATTTTCATTTTAATACACAGAGAATGACATGAGTGTGTTGACTGTAAATCTGCAATACATAACACTGATATTTATGGGCTGACATGAAATTATTGCAGTGCCATAACCTCATTAAAAAAGACAGCATTTTCATGGAAATATAACAAAACTGTAAAAGGGAAAGTAGGTGAAATGATTTGTTTGTGTTTAAAACAGAACAGCAAAAATTTTTTTCCACTGCTGGATAAATTAAATGTCCACTAATACAGTTATGATTATATTCCCTATAACATTTATTTATTTTATGTCTATTCATAGAGCAAATCTATAAGTAATTGTGCTGATTGGACAGAATATGATAACATGATGTCATTCTGTTCATTATTGAGTAACACAAATTATGCGAATATGCCCAGTAGGCAGGTTTCTGAAAGGCTAAGACAAGCCTGTCTGTAACCAAAAACTATGGCATTTGCAAAACCACTTAAGGGATATTAGCCACTTTGTTGCTATGTGAAAACTATTAGTCTCTTTAATTATGCATTACCAAAATATATGGAAAGCTGGGTTCAATTGTACCCAGCCACATTAGCTACAGAATTGCAGAGTCTCATACTCATCTAAATAGAGCCTGTCTGACAACATGAAATTGTCATAATTAACAGTTTTTATGTTTTGGTTCTCACTGGTGTTTGCATGTAGGTCATTTCAGTGTCCATTAGCGTCGCTTATCCTAGTTACTGATTGTTGTGGTTCATGTTCTGTCAGTGCTTCAGTTTCCATCAATAAATACAATCCTCATGATGGGTGTGGCTACTACCTGTTGACATTTGGGTCCTTAATAATAAATGACAGAAATAGGATTAAAGATCTATAAAAAAGAACACATGATGTCCAAATCTAAAGAAATTCAACATGAAAAACCGAAAGAAGTTGACATGTATAGGCCTGGAAAAGGCTTCAAATGCATTTCTAAGGCTCTTGTCCCACAAACAACAGTGGCAGATATTATTGATAGAGAAAACATGGATCAGTGCTTCTCTTACCACTAGAAGCCACTTTACAAAAATTACACCTCAACAACTCATATAGGAGGTCCTAAAAGAATTCAGAAGAGCATATAAAGCACTAAATGCTCCAATTCTTCAGTTTAGGACAGTGTTCATGGCCCCAAAATAAAAAATAAAACCAGGCATAAATGGTTTCCAATATGTAGTAACTTATGGAACAATAAATATCTGTCTGTACTAAAAAAAAAAAAATTAATGAAAACATCCCGCCATTAGTTTGTGGCCTTAAGCTTAACCAAACGTGGGCTATGCAACCAGACACCAGCCATTCTGCCTTAAAGGTAGAGTCGGCGGTTTTTCCGCAGGTTTCTTGTACGCGGTTTGCTTCTTGCGGCTCTCAGCCATGTTCGAGACCAGAGGAGCTACAATGAACGGCTAACACCGAAACTAACCGGATACATAAACGTGGACAGGACAAGACAAGAAAGCATCTGACTGGTTCTTTCCATTCGGACCAAATGGAAATATTCAGCTCTCACAGGGATCTAATTGCTTAACCTCCTTTTTCTGAATACAAAATGTATTGACTGTCAGGTTGGAAGGAACATTTCACCCATTATAACAAAAAGTGTTTCTGAAAAGGATTACCAACTACGGCTTTAAATATCTCCCCTCCACTTTTTACCACCTTAACATAACTTTAACTACAGTATATGACCTGCCTAAGGACCATCTTCATCTCTTTAACTAGATAACACCAAAAAAAACAAACAAAGAAACTAAACTAAGCTGTGGCCTGGCCAAAGACCAGACTTGAACCCGTTGAGATGCCACCGCATGAGCTAAAAAGGACGTTCTTGATGGCAAACCCTCCAATATGGCTGAATTTAAACAAAATGAATAAAAATTCCCTGCGACAGAGTGGCGACCTGTCCAGGTTGTACCCCGCCTCTCACCCGGTGAACGCTGGAGATAGGCACCAGCACCCCCCGCGACCCCATGAGGGATTAAGCGGGTCAGAAAATAGATGGATGGATGGATGAATAAAAATTCCTGCACAGCAATATAAAAAGATGCATTTTGCCAGTTATCTTAAAGGTTGATGGTAGCTTTTTTCACATACAGCTAGGTTGCCTTTAAAAAACATGTTTGTTTTACTCAAGTTATCTTTTTCTGATCTTAAAATTAGTTTGAAGATATCAAACATTTACAAGGAAATAAAAAAAAAAAGAAAAAAAAAGAGAAGAACATTGTAACGGAGCAAATGCCGTTTCACAGCACGGTATGTCTGCAGTCATATTTCACATTTCATCTAACCCGTCACATCATCATCTCAAGCCCTGCAAGATTTCCTCTCCCTGTCTCTGGTTTTTGCTCCACAGAATCTTCCCCCCTCCTCTCATGTTTTACACAAAAAGAGCTTCCCAGTCCAATGAAAGTTTGTTGCCTCACTTTCATGTCAGAAACCATCTTATCATGGAATATTTGGAGGCTCAAAACGCTGACAGCTGACATGCTGGATGTGATCCCAGGGAACCCTGCCAAGCCTATTCATGCCTCTGAGCATTGCAGCTTAGCACAAAAAACACACACACACACACACACACACACACACACACACACACAGACACTTGTCATCGGGTATGATCTCACCCATACTATATATTAAGCAGATCCGGCTGAAGAGAACTAATTCTGTATAAAGAAGATGCCTCTATCAGACAAAGTTGCAGCGTATTTGCATCAGTTTCTTGTTTTTAGATTTACACGATGAAGCCTAATTTGCTCAAACATCTCACAACCTTTGGAAAGGCACACTATAACTTCCCTAAATCATTCTGTGCATAAACCTTAAAATGTAAAACATTTGCACACAGTGCAACGGTCAAGTATTTATGCTAGTAAAAAATGACAAATTGAGATGTGAGATTAGATAATCTCCCTGACTCTAACTCTTGGAAACGCGTTGACAGTTCAGGTCACTCACTTTTCAAGCTGAGTGCAGTGACCCCAGTAAAGATAGAAAGAAGCTCCTCTGTCAGAGTAGCTTTTATTACTCAGAGTGAAATTGAAAACTGTAATGCCACTACAAGCAAAATGGTACAAAAAATCTCAAAAAACAATATTACATCTTATTTAACTAAATAACATTAATAAATGTGTAATTTAAACAGGGACGATGGTTTTTGCTCAGGCACTGCAAGTCCAACAGTTGATGTACAGGCTTTACTCAGCAATATCAGACCCATATTATAATAATCATTATAATGATTGCATGATTAATTGAATAACCAAATAGACTACATGTGCTACACCAGACTGACATTCCCAACATGTTATTCAAATCTACAATAACAGCTATGTCTCCCATTCACATTGATGCACGCATCCATGCCCACCATCTTCTTTCAATTTAACAATGTATTATTTATGCATCAGAAACATCACATTATTAAGTTAACTTTTTTTGGTCAAGACATGTGCATGAGCAGTTCTAACGGGGGGGGGGGGGGGGGGGTATTTAGATTTATATGTTTACATTTATTTATTTGGGAGAAATTGGCAGCATGGTGAAACATCTGTTAGTGTTGTTGCCTGCATGCAGCATTTTATCTAGCATTTTCTTCTACAATCCAAAAACATACAACTTTAATTCCCTGGTCTTTACAAGTGGAAAATAGCATATTTACCTATTGTGCTTGTTTATCTAGTCAGATCTTTTCACTGATTTCTTCACTTCCCCTTGATATACCTGCATTTGTGCACCCGGCCTCCATCAACACATTATATCTGCAGAGGCCCCAATGTGGTTCAGATTGTAGGCTTTCCTTATATTGTGATTGACTGTGTGCTGTGCTTAGCAGAATATGCTCTCTTTGGTTTGCTTTGACACACTTCTAAATACTGGGATTTTTGGTGATTTTTCTATTTTATAAACCTCGGCATTCAATTTCATTACTTCTTTTATTATTATTATATTTAGTTGTTGTTATTAACAACAACAACTATTATTATTATTATTATTATTATTATTATTATTATTATTATTCATCCATCCATCCATCTTCTGACCCACTTAATCCCTCATGGGGTTGGGGGGGTGCTGGTGCCTATCTCCAACGTTCACAGGGCGAGAGGCAGGGTACAACTTGGACAGGTCGCCAGTCTGTCGCAGGGCAACTTATATTATTATTATTATTATTATTATTATTATTATTATTATTATTATTATTATTATTATTATTATCATCATCATCATCATCTTTTTTGTATTTTTTTGTTGAAACTTTAAAACAACTTCAAGAAGACGTCATAACAAACGATTTTGGAGCATCGGAGTAAATAACCACGATTACAAATCAGTTCTGAAAGCTAATCTAAGTGACAAGCTCGCCTCATGTCACTCAGATGAGTTTTCACATTAAAGATCAGCCATTCTATGCCTCCGGAAAATAAACATGACTAAGACACGCTGACCTGTAAGGATACTCACGGAGACCTTTCTATTTTCCGCTCATATATGGCTCAGCCATCTTTGATTTCTTTGCATTTTCTTTTCCTTTGTGCCTAATGCATGTTTTCACATGAGCAACAAATACAAGGTTTATATTTCTCTCGGAAACTTTTTTTTTTTCACCAACTGGAGGAAAACACGGTGAGTGAGTAGCAGTTTTAACCTCACTGGCCATGTGTATTTCAAAATCTATTCTTGTATTATATTTGTTTCACACGATAAGCAAAAAAAAAAGGTGTAAAATGGAATATGAGGTGTAAAACGTCTCCATTCTGATGTACGCAGAGTGAGTGGGCTTAAAGCAGACAGCAGTTCTGCAGAAAGCAACATAGTGAGAGGAGTTGCAGAGGAGTCGTTTGATAAACTGAGTGAATCACAGAAGTGATGGGTGGAAAATGTTCAGTTTCCCAGGAGGGATTAAACATTCTTACCAGCGCAGAGGGCATAGTCATATGCAGCCAGTGATTTATAAAATGTCAAGCTCTCTTTTTTTCCCACACAGAAAGGTTGCTGTACTATGGATGTGTGTATGGTGTGTGTAGGGGGGGCCGGGCCTTTTTGAAACGCTAACAAAGAAGGAACCATATACTACAGTAAAAAAATTAAACACGGTTAAAAAAAAGAAAATTCTTAACCCTTTTCAACATGCTAGTTTGAGCAGACTTTTTTCAGCAGTTTGATACTCTGTTCTCGACAGTTAGTTGCACCCCTGGTAAAGCTGTAAAAAAACAAACCTTTAATTTATTTTTGATTTTTTTAAGAAATAATTGTTTTCTACAAAATCACTGGTGTCAGGCAAATTAGCACCACCTAAAATGATTGTTGGGTGGTGAAACCTATTTTTGTGTGTGGGCGCACTAAAACTCAGGTTCTATTATTTTGTAAACAGTTTCCCAAAGTTTCTATCATTGTCACCATTCCTATATTCTCATTATTTTTATTATTATTATTGCTAGAACACTTAATCAAATGATTGGAATGCCCAGATTATTAAAGAAAAAAAAGAACCAAAAGTCTCTTTAATTAGAAGTGAGAATGCTATCTTCTTGTCGTTGTAGTCTGACTCTTTCGTTTGCATCATCCATGACATTTGTGCTTGTGTGCCTAAACTGCTAGTGGTGTGACTTTAATTGACCATTATGATTAATTATTCTGATTGGACGATGACCCAAATAGAGCAGATTGGCCACAGGCGCAGGTCTCTGAAGAATCTTCGTCTCTGAAGAAGAATCTTTAAGTAAGCAATTACTGACCAGCATGACGTCACATGGAAGCCAAAAATTTTAGAACGTGAATACACACTTTCCTGTCAAGCGCTACTCGCTATTTAAATAAGATGATAGGATAAGATGCAATTTATTGATCTCAGAATTGAGAAGTCATTGGGCAGCAGCATATGATACAGGAAACAGACGGTCACAAGCTCAACATACGAAAAAATACACAGTAAAAAGTATAATCTAAAAAATATATTCAATATGTACAACCTATAGCTACATACATAAATGTATGGAATTTAGACTTACACAAAAAACTAATAAACCCAAAATGGAAAGGGAATGCTGAAAAATCTAAAGTCAGACACATTTCATGAGGAAATTAATTTGATAATTACTTTATTTTGTCATTTATGTTTATAATATCTATACGTTCTTCTTGCAGTTTTAACTGAGGCACCCATAGTGCGCCCCTTTAACAACCAGCCACTGCCTAGAATGATGTGCAATTCTGTTTTACCAATAGCACAGCACTTTTGTAACATTTCATAAGGTCAGCGCATAAAGAGAGAGGGGTCTTTGAAAGTATGCTCTCTTCTATTCAGCTCATCCCACATGCTTGATTCTTAAAAAACATGGATGTTTTGGTGTCTACTGAAGCATCTCTGTGTTAATTTGGCTATTTGTTTTAAGATAACTATCCTCCTGAAAGACCCAATGAAAACCCTTTGAATTTGTATTCATTTACAATTTCCTAGTAATTAAAATACTTTATTATGCCATGGATTCTAAGGAGGTTCACAGTACCTTTCTATGAGAAACAAACCACGACATCACAGACTGTCCAACAAGCTAAATGATGAGAATGAAGTGCCTTATCATGTATTCATCCTTTACTTTGCACCGAACCCACCTGCTGCCTTAGTTTTTTTTTTTTGTTTTTTTTTTTGCAAAACATAAATAAAATAAAAGCTCAATCTTGGCCTCATCTGGAAAAGACAGGTATAGTCAAAGTATTGACAGCATTAAAGAAACTCCACAATTCATTATTTTAGATAGATAGAAGAAAAAAAAATTGTGACGTAAAGAACTAAAGGTAAAATAAGAACTAAAGGTAAAATACATTTAGTTCTTTTTTTAGATGTTCTCTAATCTCTTGTTTGCCTAGCTTGTGTGCATCAACACGTGCACGTGTGCATATCAACAGCTGCCACTCAGGGCTTAGCCCTTCCCTCTCCATAAAGAGCCACCGCCGGGTTCACCATGAAGACGATCAAAACCAGGGCTGGACGATATAGAAAAACATCGTATCGATAAAATAGAAATCAGATTGATTGATATCTATAATTATCAACAAATTAAAAAAAAAAAAAAAAAATATATATATATATATATATATATATATATATATATATATATATATATTTAAGTGCAGCCCTGGCCATATCTAACCTGACGCCGCCAGATAGATTTGCTTTGCATATCCATCTGGAAACCTTCCGTTGAAGTAATTTTGGGAAGGGGCGAAAATACTGGTGAGCTGATTGGCCTATGTTGGTGATAGACAAGCCAAATAAACCAATCAGATCAACGAAGCATTTGACGTACTCGTCAACATGCTTCGTCGTCGCTCTGTTGACGAAAACACAACCACAAGCCAAGCTACTCTTGCTGCTGCAGGTAAAGGCTCGTTAGCTCAGCAAAGAAATACTCTGTAATGCCGATAAAACTTGCTCGATAGCCACGCTAACGCTAGTTTCATCGGCTGAAGCCGCCATGTTCTTTAGACTGAACTGTCGATCTTCTCGTTGCGTCACACCTCAACCCGCCTCAAAGCCAACGCTGATTGGACGTTCGTTTGGTGAACGGCTCCAAATTTTCTTTAACGAAGAGTAGCCAGACTGATCTGCGAGTGAAACCTTGAAAGCTCGCGAGATCAGGATGGTCTCACGAGGCTAGGCCATATCATGCTGTTGCTTAGCATCCTATTTTTAAAAAGACACACAAACACTGAATTAAAACTCAACCCTTTATTCAACCAACATTTTATCAGAACTGCAAGTTTTAAAAAAAAAAGAAAAAACAACACTTGCTCTTTGAACTCTTTAAAAGGGGGCGGAGCTTGGTGACAACACATCCTTGGGTCTGCGTTTGTGATTGGTTGGGAGGATGTAATGACTGTAATATTAATCTACATTACTAGAAGGAAAAAGGAAGGAAAGCTATTATTCTATTGTACTTTTTATGGATCCATTTTTCTATCATCGATATGTCTGTTGATCGATATATATATTTTTTTAATTATCGTCCAGCCATAATCAGAACCCATTATCACCACAAAAAAAGAATGTTTTTTGGTAAAGAAGTTGTCAGATAAGGAAAGACACAAAACGAGCATTGACATTTGCCAAGTTGAGAGCATTTTGATAGCAGAAGCAGCTCCAGTTTGACTCGGAGCTAGCTTTTCTCCTCTGGATTGGTGAGCAACCGCATAAAGTCAAAAGTTTATTTTTGTTGGTGTTACTGTCTTGTTAGACTTGTGTTGCTTGGTTGATTCGCTACACTTGTGGCATGTGGGTTAGTTGTTGGAGTTTGACCAACAATGAGCCAGGGGTTAACGCTATGTGAAGCGAGTAGCCAGTAGCTCAGCTAACACAGTTAGCATGGTTCAATGCAGCCCGGCGGGCTTGTGTGCCGCCCACTGCGATCATCGCGTACATTCAGGGCATTGTTTTTTCAACAGAACATGTAAAATTTAAATTAATAACTACCGCTGCTTTGATTTTGTAGGTTGAGAGAAGCATGACTTGTCACATATCTTATTTTGGTCTACAGACAGTGCTCAATAGCACACCTGGTGGTGAAATTTCACCTTTTGTTCCATTAAGAGTGTGATGGCAGGATAAAAAAAGGTTTTACTGGGTTTTACCAACAGGCCTCTGAAACAGTTGGTTAGTCTGTATTTCACAGATTATTATTTTTTTTTTACGTTTGAGGATCATCTACAGGGGTTTTTAGGAAATGTGAGACTAGTTATAAAGAATACTCCAAAATGCTAATTTATGTGCATTCAATGTTTTTTGTTTTATTTCCTTATCACCTTCACAGTAGGAGCCAGGGTTTCAGAGGTTTTGCATTCTGTTAAAAATGTTGAAAAATAAAATTCAATCAGTAGAAAAATCCTGACAAATGCGTAATTAATTTTTGGATGAAAGTGGTTTCACCATTATTCAGCCATATGGCCATATATCCCAATACCTCATATAGCCATACAGTATATCACCGTTAATTAGGCAACTAAGGAAGCTGATTTCTCCATCACTGTGTGATGCTAATATCCATATAACCTTATGGGTCAGCACTGAATTCACATTGTTTTGATTATGTTAAATCTGAAAACATTACTGAGAAGATTGTTACTAACACAAGTGTGCTTTGAAATCAGCCCAAGGCTGCACTGATCACACACATTAACAAAATGCTGATTTGGAAAGCTTGCGTCCTATTCCGTTTAGAGTTTTCTGCTATTATTAGTGCTAAAAATTGGCATATTTTACCTGTTTTTTGCATCCCACTATCACAGTAAAGTGCAGTAAAAATAAATCTCTTCAGTCAAATAATTAAAACGAAAACTTTCTTTGGTTGCAAATTAACAAAAAAGGACATTTATTTGCAACACATGTTTTAACACATTTTCTTCATTTAAATCACTGTCAAATGTAATCTCTAGCACTTTTTATGTTTAGTTCTGACCTCTCCCAGATAAATAGCCTGCAACCTTTAATGGTAACAATGTACATGCAGTGCATGTTGTGTATAAAGTATAAATCTTTGGCTAGTGACCGTTGTTGACTTGTCCTAAAATGAGTTTTTGCATTAAAGGCTCCTACAAGTGACCCCCCTGGTGTCTCTTTTTTTGCAGCACAAATTAAACTGACCTTTCAAGGTTTCCATCAAACACACACACTAAAGAATTTCCACTAGTCGTCTTCTGACGTTGTTCTACGCTCTGCCTTTTACTTCCATGTCAACCCCCAGGGTAGTAAAACATTGAAATTAATTAGCTGCACCATATGTAGCTATGAACAGATGCTTTTACGTTTAGTGAAATGTCTATTGATTCTTCCTTTCATTTCCCGTGTTGCTAATTCCTGATAAGAATTAAAGATGTGCCACTGCATTGCAAATATTTTCTTAGTTCCAATGCTAATCTTGGTTTCATACTAATAATGGAAAAGTCTTACGCGGGAATCCACATCTATCTACATATGGATGATGACACAGCATATCATGTAGCGATACCATCTGGAAATCTTTCAAGATAAATAAAAGAAATAGATTTCTTAACCAAAAAAAACATTATTTGATTTATATAGCATGTAAAAAAACAACAACACATTGTTAATCAAAGTGCTTCACAATAAGTAAAACACAAGACAGAGGTAAAAACAGCTAAGAATTTAAAAAACTTTAATACAGCACTATAAAATCAGACTAAATAGTACGATCAATATCAGACTAGCAGTATATCAAATGCCAAAAAGTAGAATGGGTATTTGTCAAAGAGATGTCTGTATGTGGTAGTAAAAGGTTGAAGAGAATATATTTCTCCTCACTCACATAAAATGATCTCTCCATTGGAGACACAATTTGGATTATGAAAATCTAGGACTAGACAGAACAGCCTAAAGCTGATGGATAAAGAAACCACACCACAACATTTATCCCATAGTTGTTTGTGAGCATAAAGATTCATCAGGTATGATATATTTTTTTATGTTTTCTGTGAGTACAAAATGTCTGTTGTGTTCTGGACATCATTTTATTTTAAATATCAATGACCACTTTCTCCAAAGGTCCTTTCTTTTCCCAGAATAATTAGCTTCAGATGGGACTCATCTTTCCTCCAAGTACAGTATGAGCCAAATTAAGGTGAGAATTTTGATTTTTACCTACCCTTCCATCCACCACATGTATAGCATTACTTTAATAGAATTTTGTTATAACCAAACAACATGTTGATGTGTAAAAGATAACTGCAAACAAACTGACTGGCACAAAACGGTGTCTTTGAAATACTATTGTGCCAGCTGCAGGACTGTAGTGCAGTTAAATCCTCAAGCTGACCCGTTATTGTCATGATCCCTGGGTGTTTGTGTTTTGGTTTTGTTATTTTGGATCAAGCCTTCTTTCCTCTTTTTCCTCTTGGTGTTGTTTAGTTGGATCTCAGTTTCTCTTGACTGTGCCTGGTTATTCTGTGCATAATGGATTTAGTTACTTATTTATGTAATTCTCTTCAGTATCCCGTTTCCGTTAGGTTTCTGTTTCTCCCTGTCTGTTACTTAATGTCATTCACCTGTTGCTTGTCCCGTTAATTACCTTCACCTACCCTCATGCCTTCCTCTACGTTGTTTCCTTCCCTGTTTAAACTGCCAGTTCCTCTTTCTTTGTTGGACTCTCTTATGCTACGCTCCGTTATTCCCACCACCAGTACGGGTTTATGCTTCTGTAAGTTCTTTCGAAAAAAAAATTGTGTCACCTTTCGGTCCAGCCGCTACACCTCAACTCAAGACAGTTATATGGAGAGAAGTGAGACTTGCACAATTACAATCGTCTCATCAATTGTGTGGAGAAATGGTAGAACTGCCATACATTTGTATAAGAGTGTGAATGTTACTAGAATTTTAGATTTTAAAACTTTTTTGTAAGCGGTAAAACTGACTGTGGTGATTTATAGACAGGTTCATTACAAAGAGGCTTTGAATTTCTGCTTAAGGTGCCAGTTTGTTAGGTCTCCAAACGGTTGCTTCTCAAGCACATTTCTCTTGTCCTCCTCCATCTAGTTATATAGATCCCCATCTAATTAATCTCAGTATGAACTCAAGTTTGAGATTCACACTTTCCTGTGGCTTTTCTCTTAGATAGCCATAGAAGCAATGATACCAAATTTGCCTTTTTAAAATGTAATCAGGAACTTTTGACAACATTAATTTGATTACAAGAGTAGATGGTACAAGAGTAGATGGTTCTTTCACAATTTTTATGTTTCCTTAATTTGTAAATGAAAAAAAAAAATATTCTGAGCATCAAGTCTAAAGCCCAGTTTAACAGTGGAAGTTCTAAAGATTGATGATAGATGCCTCTTATATTTCATAGCTGCTGGTTTTTAAGACTTCTGGTTTTAAATGGATGTGTGCTCAGCCTAAACAGTTTAAATTAATCTGCTGACTCTTAAGTTCCAAGTGTGTGTGAATGTGAAGGTGAATGGTTGCCTTCTCCCATGTCAGCCAAGTGATTGACTCTCTACTGTGTCAGCTGATTGGCTCCAGTCTCCCTGGACTCCCTCCAGGATCACCTGCAAATGGATGCTTGCAGAGATTTATTGCTGGTGTTGAATTGAAAGTCACAAGATCACTATAGCGATTAGATTTTATCCAGAAAGGGCAGGCCTATCTGCTGCGAATTTCAAGTGAGCTGTCCAGTGCTGATCAAAAGTCTTCACTGAAAAATTCACAGGAAATGTCAAGAGATCACAAAGTCAGGAGCAAAACTACTTTCCTTGGAAAATAAATATTTTTTTCTAATGTTTTTGTTGCATTATGCCTCAACTGCATCACTTTGTTACGGCACCCTGCCGTCAAGAGTCTTTATTGTCAGTATGAGTTACCATAATGACATTTTGGTGAGACACAGGCTAAGAATGCATGTAGATTACACATAACGCGCAACAAGACATAATGTTTTTACCCTTTTTTATTGCCCTTACACCATTCCCTGCAAAGCTTAAAGCATACATATAGTCCCTAGAATGTGAGAAGATTTATGTTCAATTCAAAAGAATGATGGCAGTCTCTTTACAGATAATGTAGATTGCTGTACAGTTGCATGAGTGTATCAGACAACCAGCTCCCTGAGAAGTTAAAAGTGTGCAAACAGTCATTATCAAAAATTATGTAGGGGGAGGGGGGGGGGGGGGGGTACTACTGTAAAATGAACAGTTGGGACCTTGTCTGTACCGAATAAATGTAATTAACTTGGTTAAAATGGCATGGTCAAATGTATTTTAAAATCATTAATAGTAGTATTATTGCAATGATGTCCCATTTTAGTCAGATTTCCCATACATGAAGATTTTTTATGCGTTCTATCATAACTACACAACACCAACACTACAGTCATTACTTATTTATATCCTTGTATTTAGAAACCCAAGCTCATCAGCGTTACACTTCCTTTTAACTCTGTGACCTTGTCTAACTACATCTCCCTCTCAGCATCCAGTTCTGTTCTCTGTTACTTTGCCCAATAAAACTATGATCAAACAAAAAAGCACTTCAGCCCCTTTTCTTTGGAAGATTATATCAAATTGCCTATCAAGGTCTCTCTAATTACTTGGCATTTCACTGCACTGAGGAATGATAGGTTGTCAATCTTTTCCTTAATCTGTAGTTTTTACAAATGTAGTGGGCTAATAAAGACCCCCCCGCACCTCACACACACACACACACACACACACACACACACACACACACACACACACACACACGCACACACACACACACACACACACACACACACACACACACACACAAATGCATCCTTGTTTAAAATACAAAGAGAGGACCGTGCCTTGACTTCCATAGACTTCCATTCATTTTCAAGCCTTTCTATGGCCTAACCTTGACCCTAATTAAAACATTTGAGCTACACCTAACCCTTAATCCAGACAAAAAGTGAGGATCAAATAAAGGTTGTTAATTTACTAACAAAATGAGCAAAAAATTTTCTCGCTCAGTTGCAAATACAAGAACACACAAACACAGAGACACTGAAGGTCACTCACAGTGTAGGAGAGAAGCAGCGACCATTAGCTCAATTAAAGCAGATATATGCCTAACAGCATTTAATTTAGATCATTATGAAGGCTGCTAGACTTGGTTGAAATGTATTAACACGGTGTTTGTTATGTCATTCTTTCAAAATCAAATTTTCACTCATTTAAAATGGTATAAACCAAATAACATCATGGCAGGCATTTTACAAGTACCGTATATTTCAGACTATAAATCAATTTGTAATATAAGTCGCATTAGTCAAAAAATGTGTCATAAAGGCAAACAAAAACATATAAGTCACATCGGACTATAATTCACATTTATTCAGGAATGTATTTCACACCATCCAAGACTAAAAACTGACATTTAATTTGGTAGGCCAACTTATTTAATTACACAGCTGCATTCACAACCGACTGAATAATATGGAACATACCTGAGAGGTTGAATGGAGTAAATTAGCATAACAAGCCAGCAACTCCAGCCAGGAAAGTACTTTCATTTTAGCAGCCGTTATGCTGACAGTTGTCAAAATTAAGCTCAAATTAGACCGTGAGCGTAACGGTGCCACATGCTAAGCTAACAGTACAATAACATAATGCAACATAATGCAACATAATGCTCATGTGCGTCAGCGAAGTTGTAAAACTTACCTGTAAGCTAGCGCAAGCTATTATTTGTTTCACAGACAGCCCAATATCATGGTTCTGTCATGGTTTGGGTTCTCGCTTGTAGCTGCACCACGCAACACTCCGCTGCATGAATGCATACTGACACAGCAAAACAACATGCAAACATGTGTTTAGCCTTTGTTGTCCGTAAGCTAATATTTCAATTAATTTTAGGTGGTACAAGAGCAGCATATAGTTTTCACACGCCTAGTGAGCCCTCTTGCAGCTATAGACAGTAATGTTTACGTCTTGGATCATGTTGGTCAAAATTAATTACCATTAAAGTTGATATATAAATTGCACCTGACTATAAGTCACGGGACCGGCCAAACTATGAAAAAAAGTGTGAGTTATAGTCCAAGAAATATGGTAGCTAGAGTTAACAAATGAACTTGGAAAGTAGGTAAGCAAGTACTGTGACTTAAACATAAAGGTATAGTGGATGATCTTCTTTTGGGGGAGGGTGGGGGGGTCATCTAATCCCTTGGATGTCCTACATGCTAATCATTTTGCAGTGCTCACATAACGCCAATGAGCATGCAGGTTTCTTGCTAGTTTCCTCTTGCTGGCAGCGCATGTGCACTTCTAGTGTTTATGTATTCAGTGAGCTTCAGTTTCAGCATTTCATTGTAGCTCCACATCTCTCATCCTGCTTTTATTCTGAGGAATCATCCTGCTTTTATTCTCAGTAAGATTTCTCTAAGCTATAAACTCAACAAAAGTGCACACAGAGCCGTAAAAATGGAAGATATTCAGAAGCTAACAGTGAAACATTTACACAGTGGAAAGTATTGCAAAACAGTACCAAAGCAAACAATAAACCAAAGGGCTGGTTGCTTGTTTTCATAGGAGAATGAAAAAAATAATTTGTCATGGCAGAGAAAATCTCATTAATGCACAAAATCAAAACGTCTGTCGCTAAACAAGCAGCAGTCATTAAACAGCGTAGATATTAATTTGTATGGAAACAGGATCACAGATCTGTGACACAGTTCAGCAGATCGAACCACATTAGCATGCGCCAAGACGTGCATATCACAGTAGTACTTGCTGCCCCGGCAGAGAAAAACCTATTGGAGAGACAAACCCGAACAACATGGAAATGAGTCTGAGCAGTGACCTAAAACAATAACGTTTCATATCCTCGGCATGGAATGAGAACACCAATAGTTTAATGGATGACCAACAGGGTTAATGTAATTACAACATAAAAGGCCGTTCTTACTTTATAATAGTGAAAGTATGAAAGATAGACAAGAATTAGTAAGTAAAATGCACTGAGACCAAATCAACAAAGGCTTCAAACATTAATCGTGATTCTGTTACAGCCCAGAACTTCTTAAAATAAATCTGAGGCATGTTTAAGATGTTATTGTGTGTTTTTATACCAACTTACTCCTCTGTGTTAGATTACAGGCTTAGAGAATTTGATTACATGAGCACAACCCTGATGCACAGGGTTATAGACCTGGTTCTACTTTGTTATATCTCGTAATGAAACGTTAGGCAAAACCACATGGTAACATGTAAATATTGCTTAACCTGTGATAGGTGGACATTTGTCAGGTTTCTTGTCAAAATGTCTGACACGCTATGTTACCTTTTCCAAACCACTTTTCTATACATTTCTTCTTCTTCTGCTATGGTCTATAGCACGTGTCAAACTCAAGGCCCGCGAGCCGAAACTGGACCGTCAAGGCAATTTTCCCGGCCTTTAAAGAGCCAAAAACGGCATATCATGTAATAAAGTAGATGTATATTTCCTTTTAAAGTGTATAAAAAGCAAATAAAACTGTGCCTCCTGTAGCGAATGTTGATTTTTTAAACTGTGGTAACAGCACCCTGCCACTAGATGTCAGTTTTTCCACAACACATTAAAACAACCTAGAAATGTCCAAAAAGAGAAACAGTGATGCAGAATGTCGAGTTTAAATTTTTTCTCACCCCAATATCAACTTTTTTGCAGATAACCTGTTCAAATGTGCCTTAGAGTGCTACATTTATGTTACAGTGATTCTTTTTTTTTTTTTTTTATGTGAACTGGAATGAAATTATGAAATCAAAAGTATCATCTATACAGGTGCAACTGGCCCTTTTAATGACTTCATGATGCCAAAGTGACCCAATATAGAAATGAGTCGGACACCCCTGGTTTATAGTATCAAATTCCTTTTTAAAATCTGCAAATAATCGCACAGTGCTATGCTTTTCTGTAGTACTGCTGCAACTTAGATTAAGTCAAATTACACAAATGATGGAGATCTGTTTTCTCTAAACACAATACTGACCTTCACTCAAAGTAAACCAATTAACTCAACATCCTCCAGGATTGGAGATTACACATTTTTGTTGGAGACTGCACATAAAAGGCAAATAATAACGATGGTTATTTAACTTTAAGGAGAATCAAACCATTTACTATTAGCCTCTTTTATCTCAGCCTTTGTTTGTGTTTTTGGTTAATTGCTGAGACCCCGTCTTAATCATCTCCACAGATGGTACTGTCATTTTTACCCAGAAGATGTATTCATCTGTCAACAACAGATTGTTGTGAGCAGACAATTAATCTCCATCTTTTCATTTCTGCACCTGCTATTAAGGTCAAAGCTCCAGAAGTAAATCTGTCTGTTGCTTGTGTTTTGCTCAGTGTGGCTGACAACTGACCTAGCTTTATTCGGCTGCAGGAAGTTTACATAAACAAAAAAGATGCAAAGCTGAAGGAGCAGACTATCATGACAGTACCACCAGATAGATATCTTAATCTTACAAACTCTGCATCTGCACATACTCACATACCTGTTTAGTGTTTTGCTGTGCCGTAGTTTGGTAAGCTCTCGGTGCTGACAAGTCTTTTGGTAGCAGTAAGAACTTGAAAAATGTCTTCATTTTTTTTCCCTTTGCCTATCTGACACAGATAAAGACAAACTAACTGTCATGACTTCCACTCCAGCTCTACCTGAGCTGCATGACTGTGGTTACAGTCTGATGAGAGAAAAACAAACTGTGTTGCGTATTTAAAACTTTCCTACAGCAAATTGATGTCAGAAAATCTGTACTTCCACTGAAAAGACACACCAACAACAAAATACTAGATAAGGACATTAAAAATCAAACTCTGCATTCTTAAGTCCATTTAGTGATTTGAAAATCTTGTTTAGAAATGGAAAACTTACACAGGAATGAAGAATTAATATGGGAGGTATAAAAACAGCATTAAGAGGATTCCGATTTCAAAGGAGCAATTCAACCAGGAGATTGTGTTTCTGTCATAAAAGAAAAAAATCTGACTAAGGAGGATTTAGCTTCTCATTTCATGTGGTTTCAGCCAGACAACCCAGAGAATGTGACTAATGCGATCAGCATGCTGCTTCTTTGAATCATAGACAGATTCATCCAACAATCATTGTCTGCTTTCAGTCTGACATTAACTTAAATCTATCAGGTGCATCTAATTGTATTTCAAACTGATTCTAAAAAATCAATTTGTAATTCTTACCTAGAAAATGTCAAAAACATTTTCATATAATGAAAAACATGGGCCTATGTAAAGAGACCAAGCAAACACATGCATGTTCTCAGTTATTTGCCATTTTATTTAGTTAAGTCTCAATTAGGGGTGCGAAAATTTGAGGAAGTTTGAAGCTGGAAGCTTTTAATGTAAATTAACTGGAAATTATGTCAATTGAAAGGAAAATATTGGAATAAACGGGAATACACTTGTAATTTCGAACTAGTAAAGGTAAGCCCTCAGCAAGAATTTCACAGGTAATTGAGGAAAATATATATTTGATCACATTCTTTACTAAAAACAACCAAATTTCAAATCGCAACAATGCTTGAGCATGTTAATGTAATTCCTCGTGCACATATTTAGCATACTGCTAACTGCAGTGGCCTTGGGGCACAGTGCATGTAACCCTCAATCACATGTGCAGATGATAACTAAACTCTGGAGTTTTAAGACCACATTTTTATAGGCAAACATTTAAATCTGTGCACTATATTCTGGTTCTGTTGGGTGCCTTTGCAAGTACCCCACAGAAAATACAAGTTAGTATTTAAAGGAGCTATAAGTACTACTGATATCTTGTGGCTAAAATCGGTACAACAGCCTGCCAATCACAACAATCTAATGTGCCGTTTTTAAATGGTTTGATGCTGTTGTGAATCTTTATCTAAGGCTGATTCACACGGCAGGATTTTAAAATAGTCGGACGATTTTCAAAGCCTGACAGACACCACTCATACCGACAAAAAATCTTAGATAAAACATGTTTTTTCGTAAATTGTTTGGTGTCCAGTCAGACGGCAAGCTCAACACACCACACGTGAAGAGATTTTTGCTTAAGATCATTCAGATGTCAGACGGAATATTTTGTGAATCCTCTCAAGATAAAAACATGAGTTCAGAGTAAATAAACATGGGCAACCCAGAAGAATAATGGCAATAGCCTGTGGCCTAATATAGCAGAGAAAAAAAAACATAAAAAGAAAAGTCGTTGGTTAAAGAAGTGGAGACAATGCGATCGGGGGCTCTCCGCTCGCTGCACTATGAAATGTAGGCAAGTTGGGGTTGGTTTTTTTCTTGGGAAATCCCTCACCTCGCTTTCTGATTGGCCACATGTCACATTCAACAGCCTGCATGATCGTTTGTCCTTGTGAGACACCACACACGGCAGGATAATCTTCTAAGATTATTTTAAGAGACACGAGGATAATCGGTGCCTCTATGAAGGGGAGGATTGGGGCGTAAATCGAGGGGAAAAATCCTGCTGTGTGAACCTGCCTTAACATGGGATAGGTATATGATGATGTATTCTGTTCTATTTCTGGTTCGTTTCTCTTGCTGACTTCCACGTTAGCAGGCTGTGGCTCTTTGGTCGCGATAAAATACCAAATTCTGCGCTCTATCTTGGGAATCCTAGGACCTCTCATAAGATTGTCCAAGGAACCAGGAAGTAAAGACGGGCTACACTCTGAACTGAAGTTGTTACGGACCGTACCTCTAGGTTTGAAAGGAGAAAAACACGACTAAGACATTGTTGATGTAGAGGATACATTTTTTCCAGGGAATGTTACTTCCATCCCATGTAACTACAAATTACTCTACTGAAGTATTATTTTGTAAGGTACAATAAAAACAGGAGAGGCATTACCAGTTTTCAGAAAATCTGGATCAAAATGTATAAAGGTATAATTTTAGGCGTTATATGATTAGCATTCCTTATGTAACAGGAGCCTCATTGATCCTTACATTTCTGTAGGACTTGTCTTAAAGGTTAGCCATTGTTTGTAATGCTGCTATATAATAGAAAACAGACCTGTTTGTGCAGTTACAATGTATTGTGACTAAAATTAGACAAAAGAGCATCTAGGCTAAATAAATTATTTAGCCTAGATAAATTTTGGACTTATATACGATAAAACCTATATACACATATGCTCTCACAGACTGTCTGTTTACCTATAACCCATCATTTGACTTGGGTTTCCTCCTCTGGTACTTTATTAAAAGACTGGAACGACCTGAAATGGCCTTTTAAATCTCCCTCCCAGCAATAACAGGCCAATTTCATCCAAATAAACCGCTGCAGCTCCACCAGACTGCTGTATGTCAGGTGGATGAAGTGGAGGTCATTGCAAGCCCTGACAACAGCCAGCTAAACAGATTAACGTGCAAAGTTTTGACCTCAGCAGCCGGTTCAACAGATGAGTGGATAAAGAGATGAAACGACTTCTCAGAATGAGAAGTTTCAAACCGATGAAAATGTCCTTCGAGGCAAATGACAGCAGCATATGTGGAGATGATTGAAACGATGGTTCAGAGAAGGGCCTTTTTCCTGAACAGGTACTTTTGTGAGCCAGTGATAAGCATCATTTCAGTACCCTAAACTCTTTACGAGACAGCCCTAATTGACAGTATTATGAAAAGTTAGTATTAGGTTTTATCTTTCAGATCTGTAGGACAAACTCTAGAACCGCACTGATGAGATTTTACTAAACATTAGACAGTTAACGCATTTGGATGACATTAAATCTAACATTTGTAGAATAAACAAGTAAAGGGTCATTTCAATACGTATATTTTCCAGCTTCGTTTTTTATTGAGTGAAACATTTGTGCTTCATCAGCATTGATTTTGGCTCTTGATCGATTTTGACTTCTTATGCAAATATGATAACTTTAGTGGTTTTTTTTAATTCATAGTAGAAATGTACTCATCAGAATTTTAATGCTCATTTCCGACCTCTGGGTTGAGATTTGGAAACCAACTCCTTGAAGAGGACAGGACATCGCCAGTGGCCTCACCAAAGCTCTGGAACAGTATCCCATTCTAAAACGATCTGCCCAGGATTATACACGGAAAAAATACACATTACTTCAACTTGTCACTCAGCTCTTGTTCAGTACAATGGACTGGTTTTAATTGATTTAATGACTTGCATACTGTTTTTGCAGGTTCATGTCTTGTTGGTTGAGGTAGATGACGCAGAAACATGACTGGAAATTTAATAATAATAAAAAAAAAAGAATGTAGGAAACACAAAGGGAAGACAAAGGAGAAAAGCAGTAACATAGAAGACTGGCAACAAGCATGGCTTACAGGAACTAAATAGGAGAATATAGCAAGTTGTGAAAAGGGTATATCAATTCCATGGAGTGTGATTAGGAGTATGAAAACCAGGTAAGTTCAATAAATGGGGCTGAGTAAATGCAATGCAACTGAATGGAGCCATGAACTGAGAAAACAGAAGGGATATTGTACATACAACAAAGAAACAGAAAAAAATATGCAAGCACAAAGAAAGAGAGAACTGAACAACTAAAAGCCAATCTGACTCAAAGTCTATTAGCAAATTCATACCAGACAAAAAAACAAAAAAAAAACAAAGACCAATGGGATCATGACAGAACCCCCACCATGAGGTTCAGAAGCCCCATGATATAACTCCATAAAAATGAAAAAAATGTAAAATGAAAAAAATAAAAATAAAAACTAAAATGAAAAATTTAGCTACCTGAAAAGGTAGCTAAAAAAAAGCTCAGGTGGGTCACCAGAAGATGTTCTGATGGGACAAGGATTCAGGGGGACTTTAGTAAAATATGTAGACATTAGATTTTTGTACATTTGCTTTTTTCTGTATTAAAGGTGCCATGACATCGCTGTATAAGCCATTTCATGTTGTTGATATTGCTGCATATGTAAATTCTCTAAAGAATTTCATAAAAAAAAACATCTGCTAGTTGTTTCGTCAGGCCAGATGTCCCTCCTCAGTAAAAGGGTTTGACGTGGTAATGATATGCGGCTCTATCAAGTTGTCTTCACTCAGACTGGCTATAGCCATATTTGGAAAAGCTCTTCATCGCAGTGACTGCAGTAGAGAGCTCGCTTTCCCGGATAGGAAAATCATGCAGCTGGCAGCTGTTTAGCCTCAGTTAGTCAACCAGACTTTTCAGCTACAAACACACCTTCCTTATATTTGACAGCATTTAGAAATTACGTAACCTTATGGGGCGGGGGAGGGCTGTTTGCTTGATGGCATGAATTACGTAGAAAGTTAACCTACGTAGAAAGAAAACCTGTTTTCTGATCTGACCGTTTTCGAGCAAAGCAACAAAGCTGACCGCCCTTGAGCAGGTCCGTTGGTTTTCTCTTTTGACATTCATACGGCCTCATCAGTGCACAACAGACCATAGTATACCCCCAAACACCGCAGAAAAATAAAATTCTATTGTCATGGCCCCTTTTAAAAGTCCTATATAGAGGCAGGGAAGCATCGTCTAAGGACAAACGTGGTTATTATGATGTAAATGTGACTTTTTTGTGACAATTTCTGCTTCAACTGGGGTAATAAAGAGAGTGTTAAGTGTTTATTGATTCTATTAGGAGGTTGAGAGAGAACAAAGAGGCAAATAAATGTTTCCTCAAGGCTCACAGCTGAACATTGAAGCAACACAAATTCATCATAAAACTTGAGTGTTTCTAACAAGGACCACCCCCCCATAGAAACGGTAGAGAGCACTCCACAAATCAAATGACCTTCAGGTACACAAACGGCACACATGTTATACAAGAGAAATGCCAAGGTGAAAATTTACCCAGCTGGTTAAGATCTTTAAGCGTAAAAAGTAAACCATGTCAGTCTCTGTGTTTTTCTTGGTTGAGTGGGCAGGATATTTTTCGGTCCCTCGTGGCATAAAAAAAAAAAAATAAAAATAAAAAAAAAAACACATCTAACCCACTCCTTTCTTCTGCTGCTGCTTCAAGCACAGCAAAACGAATACTCTAGCATGCCTAAATATGCTGCAGGTGAATCTATAGCAATCATCCTGTACAATTCCTGAAGGTCTTTGGAGCATGAATATGGACAAAAGCAATGTCAGCAGTTTTGACTCTGATTTCCATGCGCTTGTGTGTGAAGGAGAAAAAAAAGAGGAGATGTCTATTGTTCTTTATTGTTCCATTTAGTTCTTTGAGGAAGCTGAATTGTAACACCTGGTTATCTCTCAGCCCAAAGCATCATGTGGAAAAGGTTGTTCTCCAGAGATGGATTTGAACTCCTCCGGTGACTTCTTAAGTTTCTCCTTCCTATTTCATTTCATTTTATCTCCTCTCTGAATCTTCTGGATTCCCTGTGCTTCTCTACAATGCCTCCTTTCTTGCATCTTGTCTCCTTCTGTTAGCTCTCTCTTCGCCTCCTTCTACTACTCTTTTCTTATTTACTCTCCTTTTCTATCTATTGTGTCTTCTGCGTCTTCCACTTCTCCAACTATTCCTTTATCATTCTCTTTGAAAGGCCCTGCAGTCCTGTTAACTGGTACAGCACAAAGATAGTCGTGTAAACTCTAAAGTTAATTTCAATCCCTTCAACACTATGATGTAGTAAAAAGCACCCTGAGCAACCTGCGTAAAGCAGCTTCGTGAAGTGTCCAATCATCTGTAGGTGGCCACAGCTGTTCTGTATTATTCACCTCCAGAAGAGCTAAAATTTGCCTCATCTTGGAATAAAATTGCCCTTTATACTGCGTCTGACGTACCTTTGAAAGCAGCAGCCATTGCAAACCCATATGTGCAGAAAGATTGCATTGTGGTTCTTCAGCAGAGTGACAACTTCTCAGGCTGAAAGAAGCAGAGCCACACACAGCCAGAACCGACTTTGCTTAACTTCACCCTTGGTGCATTTCAGCTGCATTACATTTTATCAAGTCATCTGTGTAAAAAGTGATTTTTTCTGCAGTAGTCATGGGACGCTGGATCACCAATGGTATCCATAATTCAGCTGTAGGGTTTTATATTGCTTTGTGGTATTAAGCTGCCTCAAATTGAGTTTGGCACTGGGTATTACAATACAGGACATAAAGCATGTTTTGGGAATAATTTGATGCATTTAGGGGTCGTTCACAATTCAACATTTTTAAAACATAAATTTTTTTGTACATATATTTTTGAGTCGGTCCGCGCAAAGATGTCGGAGCCGGGCGGTGGGATGGCGGCGTTCCGGCGCGCGCTGTCGCCAACAGCAGCTATGGAAAGCGACCAAAGCAGCTTTAGGCTGCTCTCTGAATTCGCAGCACATGTGGGCTTTGTGTTTTCTCAGCATGAAGAATGTCACATGTTTCATGAGACTTGACAGCTCTGTCTATTAAGTTAGCTGCAGGAGAACAGCAAAGTGTGCTAAAGTACGGGCCGTATTTAACCGTTTATTTAAGTGCACAAAGGACCCCCCCCCCCGACCCCCACTCACCCAGCGTATGGTTTGTACGCTTGTGAAAAGGTTGAAAATTGTGAACGACCCCTAAACGTTTTCAAATTTTGACAAAGGGAAAATACTGCCATGCTAAACTACCGATGTAAATCAGCGTTTGTAGGTCTTTTGTAGGTCTTCAACAAAACTTAAATTTGTAGGATCTTAAAGATTTTGACCAATCTGATCTACTGTTAGTATCCAATATCAGTATCACACCCAATATGCCATTCATCAAGTTTTAATCTTTTATTCCTATTGCACCAACAACACTTCCTGAGAAGCTTTAGCATTCAACAAAATGTTTGAGTGGAAAAAGACAGATAGCTTCTGCTTCTGTTTATTTGTTTTAATATGGCAAATATGCTGAAGAATCATTTCTTGTTGAATAATTAATTGTGAAGTATTTTAAAAAGCTTAACAGAGCTCTCTATAATCAGTCACAGATGAGACAAAAAATAATGTTGAGAAGGTCTTTTACTTTGTTAATTACTGTGGTAATAAGATATTTAATGCCAGCACATAACTCATCTGTCATATTTAAAAGAGTGCCATGACCTCCTCCACTCGGGTGTCATTATAATTTCATAGAACAGAATGTCTCCTCATTAAAAGCTAGTCAACAACACACATAACATGTAAAAGTTAACACATGGCTCTAACCTGGACTCAGATGCAATCAGGATACAGGGCAGTAAATGCCCAGTGAAATGCCTTGTTTTAAAAATGGCTGGCTAGAAAAATAAAGGCCAGAGAGAGAGAGAGAGAAAACCCCTGATTGGAGAGACTTCCCAAGTCTCGCTGTCCCAGTAGTCTGCTGTTTGTTCATCTAAGAGGCAGCTGCTCTGCAGCAACTAAGGTTCTCCATGGCCATATTGGAGCAGAGCAGCCGCAGGGCACATAATGTCATACAGGGACACAGACAGGGAGTCAACACCCATGGGACAATCAATAAACACAGGCTACCTGAAATACGATGCACACATCTGATTGCACATACAATAGAAGTAGAAGTAAAGACACCTGCAATATTGGTTATCAAAGCTATATTAAAAAAAATGCTTACTTGGTGTTTGAAACAAAGCTTTACAGAGAGCGAACGAATGCAGTGTTGACAGTTAACAGGGTTAGAATTAGCTTCAGCCATTTCATTTAATCAGGACATTAATTAAAATTTATCTTTACATATTTTGGAGTTAGTCCAGAAATTTCACTGGTGGTGCCCTATGGGATTCAAATATATGCCCTGGATCCAGGGTTTGATGTGGCATGTCTAACTGGTGCACACATTTTCTTGTGGGGAGAAAAACTGGTGCCATTTCTTATGTTCTTGACAGTTTTTTGGGGAAAGATGAATGCACTATACCTAGACTGAGTGTCCCCAAGAGGTTAGATAAGTATTGACTGAATAATTCAAAAGAAGGGACCAGCTTAAGAACAACTGGTAAAGATTTAGCCACTTCAAGCATGCTAAATGCCGAGGTGAGTGAATCCTAATTAGTGCAGAGTGTCTGAAGAGCATAACCCAAAAAAAAAAAAAAAAAAAAATCTGGTAATTATTATTATTATTGGGGGATTTAAGTCACACTTAAGTACATTTGGTAGCAGTGGACTATGTGTGTTATACATTATGTGGCATCTGAATTATGATGCTAAATCTGTCAATAAATCCAAGAAATGTGCAGCATTTTGGCATTGCTAAGGATCATGTTACTATCCTTCACCATAGTAAGAGTTATGTAAAAAGGCTAGAGTGTTAAACTCATGTGCATTCACACACTACAGTCAGTGTGATGGAGGCGTTATACAAAAAAGTAGTGGGTGTTTCCCTGCTCTGGCAGGGAAGTAGTCAATATTCCAGCATTTTAAATGAAATTAAATCAAAGCCTTCATACAAAATTAACAGTGAGCTGGATCCCTATAACATTACTATACTGTCTGCATTATATACCAATAAAGAAACTCTACACTGCTATCACTAGTCATTAAATCTTTGAAAGAGGTTTAAACCACCGAAATTGTATGATACAGAAATGTATGGCTTTTAAATGGGGACTTTTTAAATCATATATTTTCCCTGAAACCAATTTTGCCTTGCAGAGTAACACAGTGGCTAGTGCCTACTTCCAGTGGTCATATTGTGAAAGGCATGTTGCACCCTGGAAAGGTCACCAATCCACCACAGACACACAGGACAGTCAGGTGTTTGAACCGTGAGAGGAAGTCCGGAGAAACTCGCATGAACAGGAGGAGCTAATTTTAAAGATAAACAGACTAGGCTGGGATTCAAACCCAAATCCTTATTACTGCAAGATAATAGTCCTGAGCCTTTCCATTGAACAAATCAATACCAAATGTAAATGTATTTCTATGCGGTAAAAATATTTAACATTTAACTTCCGAATAAAAAAATGCAACTTTAAAAAGTAGCACAAACCATCATGAAAACTTTTCCTTTACATTTTCTAACAGGCAACAGACATTAGAAGCTTGAACTATTTTCCCTTCTGGTGATTCGAACTAATTGGCATCCTTACTTTAGCAAGTTAGCAAGGTTGCTTCTAAGTAATTAAAAGGGAGCTTGCATTTATGAGGTATCTCTTAACTGCTTTTAAACAGAAAAAAATAAGCCATTCCCATGAATTACAAATGCACTGGAATGCAGTAACCGAACAGCATCTTTCTGCAAGATATAAAAAAATATTTCAGATCTTGGGTAAAGATTCAGATCAATGAAATAGTCTAACTAGTCTGAGCTGTGACATGACCTGCACTGTAAAAAAAGCTGTCACGATAGTTTGACCCTCAGCGGCAGATATGTTTTCACAAAAATATACATAACTGTCTTCCTTTAAATTTATTTGAATGTGTCATCCTGTCCTTCAGCCGGTAACCATTCTCAGCCCTCTCCGGCGGAATCTGATTTGATCCTCTATAAAAATGTAAGAGGCGCAGTGAAAGATGGCTGTGTGGGATATCCTTCACGCAAAAGACATTCAATATTAAGCACTTCTTTGAAAGCTGATGGTGCACGGTGGCTGCTTCAGGCATCAAATGGCAGAGAATGGCGGTGGGTGGAAAACTCATTTCAGATAATCTTTTTGAAGCAAAAGGCAAGTGTCTCCTCTCAGGAAAAAACGCCTGCTGAGTTTGTGGCTCATAGTGCAGGGCTCTGCATCTTACAGCTGTTTGGTTTGGGGGAGATTATCCCACACAGGCGGTAGTGGAGAGCCTCAGTGGGACAGAGTAGGTTGAGAAGCTCAGGTGCTTCTTCAGATAACTCTCTGAATATTAAGAAAATCAATGTCATTTAAATCTAGGTCAGGGCCAAGAGATTAGTTTGTATGTTTACAACCATTCTAAGTGCTAAAGAGCTTCCTGGATCACCTACACATTTACCACTGCAGCACCTCCCCATTTATAGCACTTTAGGCTTTTCAGTCATGCTGACATAATATGCGCTGGCTTTTTAGTCCAATCTCCTTCCTCCTCTTATCCATATTAAACTGTTTAGGGGGTCATTTTATTTCCTTGACAACTCTAGTCATCCCAAAAAAGAAAATAAGGGATCTTAATCCTGCATTATGAAGCAGGACAGCAAGGGGACAAAATGCACTGCTCAAAAACCTACTAATCTGAAATGTCAAGGCAGCAACTCAAAATGGTTTACACTAGTTTTTGTGGCCTCCAAATGCTTTAACGCCTGCCTCACCAACGTCAGGGCATGCTCCTTATGAGATGACGAATGGTAAACCTGGGGTCTCTCCTCCCAAAACCTGACCAGGCCGTCACTAAGCTCCTGGACAGTCTGAGGTGCAACCCGGTGGCATCAGATGGAACTAAACATGATGCCTCAGAGATGTTCTATAGGATTTAGGTTAGGGCAGTGCAATTCCTTCACCCTCCAGAAACTGCCTGCATATGCTTGCAAAATGAGGCTGGGAATTATCAAGCAGAAGAAACTCAGGACAAGTTGCACCAGAAAAGGGTCTAAGGATTTCATCCCGATAACTAATGTCAGTCAGGAAGACGTTATTCATTCTATACAGGGCTGTGCAACCCTCCATGGATATGCCTCCCAACACCAGCATTGACCCACCACAAAACGATTACCCTGAACAATTTTGGAGGCAGTATAATGTTCAGCTTTTCCAGAACCTTTCACGCCGGTTATGACCTCAGAGTGAAGCTGCTGTCATCTGTGAAAAGAACAGGGCACCAATGCTGAACCTCCTTATTCCACATGTTTTCTGGCGAATGCCAGTCGAGGTCCGCGGTGCCAGGAAGTGAGCATAGGGCCTAGTAGAGGACCTCGGCCCCTTGGGCCACCCTTATAAAGTCTGTTTATAATGGTTGGTCAGAGACATTCAGATCTGTGGCCTGCTGGAGGTCACTTTGACGGGCTTTAGCACTACTCATTGGACAACGGAGTAGACACTAGTCCTACTGACGGCTTATGGACCTCCTATGGCCCAGTCCAGCTCAAGAGTAACTGCCTGTCTCCTCAAATCTCCTCCATGCTCTTGAGACTGTACTGGGAGACACAGCAAACCTTCTGACAATGGCACATATTGGTGTCCATCTTGATGGAGGTGGACTGCCTGCGTAACCTCTGTAGCAGCAGTCTCAAACTCCTATCCTCAAAACTGTCCTGCAACTTTTATCTGCTTCAACACACCGGACTCCAACATGAGCTCATTTGCAGGGCTCTGCAGAGCTTGACGGCAAGCTAGTGAGGTAATTTAACTATTTGATTCAGGTGTGTAGGGCAAGGGACAAATCTAGAAGTTGCAGAATGCCGGGCCACGGGGATTTGAGTTTGAGACAACTGCTCTGTAGTGTTCAGGTATCATTTCATACTACCAGTTAGCGACACTGACCCTGGTCAAATAAAAACTACTGACAGGCAGTCAAATAGAAATAAGAAGGGGAAAAAAATGACTATGACCTCCACCTGCAAAACCATTCCTATTTTTTGGGGTTGTCTCACTGTTGTTCATTTCATTAACACCAGAACAGCTGCTGCACTATAACTGCAATAACTTGTGCAATAACTAATGTGGAGCTACTATTTAATACCCTGTGCAATAATCCTGTTAAATAAGTGACCTCCGCTGTTATAGTTATCTCACTACCTCACTGTTGTCCCTTACCTGGTACCAATTGAATGTACAAAATCAAATTCATATGTCTATAAGTCACCTTCAATGTACATAAGTCATCTTAAATGTAGGAGCCATTTGTTTATTTTAGTTACTTGACAACATACTTTCTTAATTTCTATATATCTTATTTCTATGCCAGTTTGTTTCCATGTTTCCATCTATAGGTGAAGACGGGAACTGCGCCTTTAAAAGGCTGTGATGCAGGACAGCAGCTGTGTCTGATACAAGCTGAGACAGTCATTGACCGTGATTGGCACTGCAAACTTGGACTGATCTTTTGTTATACTCAAGTTTAATTTGTTACAATAAACCATCAAAGGACACACAATAATCATCTCCCGGATTTAATTTCACGCGTCAGACCACAGTATTGGACACCCAAGGTGGGAAAGGTTGTTAAGGAAAACAAACAAAGAAACAAAGAAATGGTAAAAACAAACAAATTGAAACAACAACTTTACCACTACATTAGTCAATGACTATGCTTGATGTATGGAAACGACAAAGAGATGATTGGATTGCGTGGATGCCGAAAGATGGAATTGTTTGAATGAGGCCGCCACGCCAACTGGAAACAAAGGAATACACCTTGAAGGAGGTACGTGCCACATTAAATTCTTTGGACTATACAAGTGAACCTGGATTGAAATGGATTTAAGTTGGAAAGAAATTATTTCAGAAATTATTAAAGAAACGAAAGTTTAATTTTGGATGAGCGTGGAGCTTAAGTTTTGCTTGAAAGAACAAGAATGTTGAAAGAAACGCTGCTGGACGAATAATTGATTTTGTTTTTAAATACTAAAGGAGGAAAGTATTTACTTTGTTTGGAAAGTTTCTAACAAACTGTTTTGTGTTGAGAAATGGATGACTCCGACAGAGAGGAAGCTCCAGGCCCGTCTGCAGAGCCAAGAGAGGTTGCAGCAAATCTCCGTGCCTCGAGGTCTGGTAAAATGTCGCATCTAACGCGACGGATGAATATTGTGAACAGGCTTATGCAAAACAATGAACATGTGGAAGAGATTAAAGGCAATATGCTTAAGTATAATGATATGTTGAAAGAATTCAAAGCCATAAATGTATCGTATCAAGAAATGTTAGATGAAGAAGATAAAATCCTTGATACAAAAACGTGGTTGGAGCCTCATATGGAGCAAATCAACGCGTTCCTTGCCAATGTGGAAACATGGCTCGCAAATATCGGACATTTGAAGCAAGACGGTGTCTCATTCGAACTGCCTTCGTCTGATGCATCACCAAATATGCAAACAAATATTGAAGAAGACGACAAGCGCTCTGTTTGCTCCTCTGTGAGGAGCAATGCCTCAAGCGCATCTTTACGCATAAGGGCAGAGGCCGAGCGCGCCGCACTGATTGCAAAAGCAGCAGCTTTAAAAGATAAGCACGCATTAGAACACGAACAAGAACAACTTGAAAAGAAACGTGCTGAACTTAGAAAGAGAAGAGAAACGCTAGACGTCCTTACTGATATAGCAGCAACAACTGCGAAAATCAATTATTTGAAAAACGCTGAGAATGTAGAAGTTATGGACCCACTGAGCACATCACAAGATGCCATGAACGCATACTTTAATGCAGCGCATAATTCACCTGTTCAGGCAGAGGAAAATCAGCCTGTTGTGAGACCCAAAGAACCTGTTGGGAGACCACTCTCGCAATTGTTAAATATTGAGAGCTTACAACAAGAAAATACTCAGAGAATGTTTACGTTGCCGACTCAGATTCCCACACATACAAGTCCCAATAATTTCTCAACGAACACAAGTCAACAGTCTGCAATTTTAACAACTGTTCTTGAAAAGCAGAATCAATTAACAGACATAATGGTTAAACAACAAAGACTCTCTACACTGCCAAAAATCAATCTGATTGTTTTTGATGGAGACATTCTTCAGTATCAGTCATTCATGCAAACGTTTGAACATGTTATTGAAAGGAAGAGCAAAGATGACCAAGACAGATTTCACTTTTTAATGCAGTACACAAAGGGTCAAGCGCATGATCTTGTGAAGAGTTGTCAGCACATGGCGGCAAGTAGAGGCTACCTCAAAGCAAAGCAACTGCTGAAAGAGACCTTTGGTAATGAGTATAGACTTTCTTGTGCATATATGGAAAAGGCTCTAAATTGGCCTGTAATCAAATCGGAAGATCCCAAGTCATTGAAAGAATACGCTTTGTTTCTCAGAACATGTTGTAATGCTATGGAAGATCTACACTACATGGATGAATTGAACACTGTGACTAACTTAAGAAATGTTATGCTGAAACTCCCATTCAGGTTGAGAGCAAAATGGCGTGCAGAAGCACACGAGCTGCAGACCATGGGTAGGATTAAAATGCTTGATTTAGTCACTTTCATTGAAAGACAATCCAGCATATTGTCAGACCCAATCTATGGCAACATCCAGGATGCAAGCTCTGTCCGTGGAAAACCCAAGGTAACACCGAAACCAAAATCTAAAGGAACATTTGCCACAAATGTAAATGTGAGTCCACAAGAACACAGAAATGCATATCTTTCGTGTATGTTTTGTAATGGAGCTCATGAATTGGAAGCATGTTTGCATTTCAAATCAAAACTGCATAAAGAAAAAATTGCATTCCTTAAACAAAATGGAGTATGTTTTGGATGTTTGAAAAAGGTTGGACATTTGAGTAAAGATTGCCCAAAGCGGCTTAACTGTTCAATTTGTAAAAATAATCATCCCAGTATGCTACACATTAATGCAGAGCGATCTGTTCCAGCTCCTGTTAACAGCGCACAGGTGTCACTCAGAGCTGGAGAACACGCCGGGGCCGGTGACCGGGACAATGGTGCAGACTGCTTGCTGTCTATTGTTCCTGTGAAAGTGAAACACGCTAAAGGAAGCAAAATTATACAAACATACGCCTTTCTTGATCCAGGAAGTTCGGCTACATTTTGCACAACTAACCTTATGAACAAATTAAATCTTTCAGGAAGGAAAACCAACATACTGCTCCGTACCATGTCGCAAGAGAAGGCCACATCTGCAAACATCATTACAGGCCTGGAGGTGAGCGCCATTGATTCCAGGGAGTTCATCAACTTACCTGAGGTGTACACCCAGAGCAACATGCCAGTGAGCACCAACAGCATACCCAGTGAAGTTGAACTCAGAGCTTTCACCTACTTGAAAGAGGTAAAGATTCCCAGAATCAAAGCGAATGTGGAGTTGTTGATTGGCAGCAATGCTCCAAAGGCGCTTGAACCATGGGAAGTTATTAACAGCGAAGATAATGGACCATACGCTGTGAGAACAGTTCTTGGATGGGTCATAAACGGACCAATGCAAAGACCAAGGTATGATGGTAATACAGTTGTCTCTGCAAATAGAATCTCAGTTGCAAGCCTAGAAGAATTGTTGATGCAACAATACAAGCATGACTTTTATGAGAGCCAAGAGGAAAGGCTTGAAATGTCTTTTGAGGACAAGATGTTTATGACTAAAGCAGAACAATCTGTTAAATTACTCAATGGACATTATGTTTTAGACTTACCTTTTCGAAACAAAGGCATTGTTATGCCACACAACTACCAAGTGGCAGAACAGCGGCTTGCTTCTTTGAAAAAGAAATTTTTAAAGAACAGTCAATTCAGAGCTGAATACACTGATTTTCTCTCTGAAGTTATTAGTAATGAACATGCTGAACTTGTGCCTGAAAATGAAATTGAAAGAACTGATGGAAGACTTTGGTACATTCCACATCATGGGGTGTACCACCCTAAGAAGGGAACACTTAGAGTTGTTTTTGACTGTGGTGCAACGTACTGTGGAACCTCTTTGAACTCAGAACTCTTGCCAGGTCCAGATCTGACAAGCTCTCTCCTAGGAGTTCTCTTGAGATTCAGACAAGAGCACGTCGCAGTGATGGCAGACATTCAGAAGATGTTTCACCAAGTCCGAGTCACTAAATCTGACATAGACTTTTTGCGGTTCTTATGGTGGCCAAATGGGGACATCAGTAAGCCAGCTCTTCAATTTCGGATGTTGGTGCATCTTTTTGGAGCTGCCTCTTCGCCAAGCTGTGCGAACTTTGCACTCAAGCAAGCAGCCAAAGACAACAGTGATTTATACCATCCAGACATTGTTAAAACTGTGCAATGCAATTTCTATGTGGATGATCTCTTGAAATCTGTCTCAACAGAACAACAAGCCATTGAATTGGTCAAGCAGGTCTCTTCACTGTGTGAGAAAGGAGGATTCCACCTGACCAAGTGGCAGAGCAACAGCAAAGCAGTAATCGCAAGCGTTCGAAAGCAGGATAGAGCACGTGCCATTGGAGAGCTTGAGTTGGACAGAGACAAACTGCCTCTTGAAAGAGCGCTTGGACTGCTGTGGAGTGTTGAGGAGGATGTCTTTAAATTCAACATCATTGTGAAAGATAGACCACACACACGCAGAAACATCCTCTCCACAGTAAGCTCAATTTACGACCCATTAGGTTTTTTGAGCCCTCTCATCCTTCCAGCAAAGCTACTTTTGCAAGAGTTATGCAAGTCTAAATGTGAGTGGGATGACAGAGTACCTCAATCAGCTTCGGATAGCTGGCAGAAATGGCTGAGCAGTCTTGAGGTTCTGAAGGACTTCAATGTGTCCAGATGTTTGAAACCACCTGACCTTAAGTCACCTCTGCATTTTGAAATCCATCACTTCTCAGATGCTTGTGACCATGGCTATGGCACAGTAAGCTTCCTAAGAATGACCACCACCAACAAGATCCATGTCGTGTTTATGCTTGGTAAAGCACGAGTTGCTCCACTAAAGCAAATGACCATTCCACGCATGGAGCTCACTGCTGCAGTGCTAGCAGCAAAAGTGGACAAAATGCTGAAAAAAGAAATTGAATATCCACTCAGTGCAACCACATTCTGGACAGACAGTCAATCCGTATTGAAATACATTGCAAATGACACCACAAGATTTCACACTTTTGTTGCAAACAGAATTTCCTTTATTAGAAACCACACAGAAACAACACAGTGGAAGTACATACCGACCAAACTGAACCCGGCTGACATGGCGTCAAGAGGAGTGAGTGCAAGCACATTGGTGAAGTGCAAGCAATGGTTACAGGGACCAGAGTTTCTGTGGAGATTGGAGGAGGAATGGCCTCAAAACCCCATGGAGACCCTCTCACTTGCTCAAGATGACCCAGAGGTGAAAAGGAGCACCACTGTGTTCAGTGTTGTTGTGAAGGAGGACCAAACGGACAATCCAACAAACCAGCTACTAGAGCACTTTTCAGACTGGCACAAACTAAAAAGAGCAGTAGCATGGCACTTGAAATTCAAAGAAACTCTTTTGCAAAAGGTGAGAAACAAAAAAATTAGCTTGGACATGACTATTAACATAGACCAACCCACAACTTTGAATTTGGTTAATCTGGGCAAAGCAGAGGAAAGCATCGTTCAGTTTTGTCAAATTCAAGGCTTTGCAAGGGAAATTAAAATGTTGAAGGAAGGGAAGGCTGTAAGCAAACATAGCAGCATCTGCAAGTTAGATCCCATTTTGGAAAATGGAATGTTGTGTGTTGGAGGCAGGCTGAACAGGTCAGCAATGCCCATTGAACAGAAGAGACCCGTGATTCTTCCCAAAAACCATCATGTGGCAACACTGCTGATTCGACACATCCACCAGCAGCTTGGCCATAGTGGAAGAAATCATGTCCTCTCTAAACTGCGTGAAAAATATTGGATTGTGAATGCCAACTCCACGACTAGAAAGGTCTTGACCAAGTGTGTTGTGTGCAGACGCTGGAGAGGCAAATTGGGAGAGCAAAAGATGGCAGATCTGCCAAAAGAAAGACTGACACCTGACCTGCCACCTTTCACAAATACTGGAGTTGACTACTTCGGACCCTTTGAGATAAAGAAGGGACGAAGATCCCTGAAAAGGTATGGTGTGATATTTACATGCATGTCAAGTAGGGCCGTCCATCTTGAAATGGCTCGCTCCATGGACACGGACTCCTGCATCAATGCCTTACGGCGATTTGTATGCAGACGAGGCCAGGTAGCCCACATAAGGTCGGACAACGGCACTAATCTGGTTGGGGCAAAAAATGAACTTCAAAGAGCAATAACTGAATGGAATATACACAAAATCCAGAGTGTGATGCTGCAGAGAGGAGTGGAATGGAGTTTCAACCCACCAGCAGCGTCCCATCACGGAGGTGTTTGGGAGAGACTCATTCGCATGGTGCGACAAGTTCTTTATTCCATTTTGAAGCAACAACTACTTGATGATGAAAGCCTTGAAACACTTTTATGCGAAGTTGAGTCAATCCTAAACAGCCGTCCGATAACAACTGTGAAGGAGGATGGGCAGGATGTTGAAGCACTAACGCCCAATCACATTCTTTTGTTGAACACCCAACCTGTGCTACCACCAGGACTCTTCAGCAAATCCGACCAATACACAAGAAGACGCTGGAGACAAGTGCAATATCTAGCAGACTTGTTTTGGAAAAGATGGACCCAGGAATATCTCCCAATGCTGCAAGAGAGACAGAAGTGGTTCAGAGTGAAGAGGGGGTTCCAAAGAGGAGATGTAGTGCTTATAGTGGACAACACTGCACCTCGAGGTTCCTGGCCCCTTGGAAGAGTCACTGAAGTTCGAGCTGATTCTAAAGGTCTGGCTAGAAGCTTGACCATTAGAACCAAGACTGGTTTCCTAGAGAGGCCAATCACCAAGGTCTGCTTGCTTCTTGAGGGTTCAGAAGACCCAGATCCAACTGAAAGAACTCTAAGATGAGTACAATGTTTATTCTCTTTATTTGTTATGTTTGTTATAGATTAGGCTCCTTTCTTATTATTTTTTAATGGTAATTGGTACTTCAGGTCCCAATTAGGGGCCGGTGTGTAGGAGCCATTTGTTTATTTTAGTTACTTGACAACATACTTTCTTAATTTCTATATATCTTATTTCTATGCCAGTTTGTTTCCATGTTTCCATCTATAGGTGAAGACGGGAACTGCGCCTTTAAAAGGCTGTGATGCAGGACAGCAGCTGTGTCTGATACAAGCTGAGACAGTCATTGACCGTGATTGGCACTGCAAACTTGGACTGATCTTTTGTTATACTCAAGTTTAATTTGTTACAATAAACCATCAAAGGACACACAATAATCATCTCCCGGATTTAATTTCACGCGTCAGACCACAGTATTGGACACCCAAGGTGGGAAAGGTTGTTAAGGAAAACAAACAAAGAAACAAAGAAATGGTAAAAACAAACAAATTGAAACAACAACTTTACCACTACATTAAATGTCTGCTTTTTTTTCCCCTCGATCCACTGTATATATGTGGACACACTGTATATACCTCATGTACCTTTTCCTCCTTTTGGCACCTTCTTTTGATTATTGAGCCGATGTGACATGTGAATTTCTCCACTGTGAAATCATTAAAGTGTATCTTGTCTTAAAATCATTAACAACCCCCTCTACTACTTAACTGACCAGATCAATATACCAGCCGTTTAACTTGACTTGATATTGTACTCTTATTAAAAAGTTTTCCTTTAATTCTTTGAGCAGTGCACCTTGAAGGAACTTGCATAGAAACTTATTTTCTCACCAGCCAAAAAAAAAAAAAACGTTTGTGAAATCAGTCAAAAAAGCCAGAAATCCTTAATGGCACTTTTTACATTAGCTTCAGTCTCAAATCTCTGAAAATTCTTCAAAATTTGATTTAGGGCTTTGAAAGACATCACATTGCTCTCTTAGATCCGTAGAGATGCAAAATAGGTCATGGACAGTTAAGAGTTATATTTTATCACAAAGGGCCTAACTAAAATAATCTAAAAGAAATGAACAGTTCTGAGTAAATGAATAAATAGATATTTTATAATCCCACGAGGGGAATTTTGACTCTGTGTTTAACCCATCCTTCTTTAGGGAGCAATATGCTACTGACACTGAGTGGCACACGGGGAGCAATCTGTGATCGAGGGTCTTGCTCAGAACAGGTTTTCCATTAGGTAGTGGCACGTGGTACCAGCTCCTTTTTTAGCATCTACTTGGCCAAGGTTCGAAGTGAACCGGATCGAGCTGGAAATACAACTTTGGAAGACAGTTAGTCACTGACTGATTAGAGGGTAGCGACACAAGAGCTACTCAGTAACAGGAATCAAACCTGCCATTTTTTTTAAACTCCCAAGAGCAACCGTGCTTATACCAAGCTTTATGGAACGTTGGTGGAAAAACTAAGCCTTTTATTTTTATTTCATTTTTTTTTTTAAGTTGAATGCAGTGATCTTTTAGATAATAATCCCTTAAGGTACTTTTTACAAAGGAATGTGAAAATTACTGTGAAGAATTGTTAGTGCTGAATGGGTCTAATCTTCCTTAGAATTGACATCAAGATTTGAAAATGCAGAGCACCATATTTGGTGAAGAAAAGGTAGGTAAAAGAATAAAGAAGGCTGGAAAGAACAAAGAACAAAGCAGCAACGACAGGGAAGAGGGAAGGCCACAATAAAGGAAAGAAAGAAAATGACGGACAGAGGAAGAAGACATGGAAGCACATAAGACAGAAATAAACTAAAGATAATTAAGTCATGATCTGGCCTGTCTTTATTTTGCTTTACATCCTCTGCATGCTGTCAATGGGGATCATTGACCACTAACCTTGCCTTGTCTGGTATTCGTGCATTCACAAACACACCAGAATCCATCTTGTCCCGCTCCCGCCTCAACCGTTCGAGAAGCAACCCAGCAGGACTCAGCCAATCACATTGCTGTATTATGGTCTAAGCTGTGATGAAAGCAAGAGCTGCTGAGCCCACAGCCGAACCAAAATAAACACGGCAGACGACGCACGCATAGCTGTTGCCATCACATCTGTTTTCCTGATTTCCCTTTTAAAAGAAGAAGAACAGCAAGAAACACTTTCTGCATTTTTGGATGGCATAGATGTTTGTGCCAAACTTTGATTTGGTGTCGCTTCGCCCATTCGGCTTGGAAAGTTCTGCTGAATGTCCCTCCTTTCCCCGAACAGATTCGATGGGAGCAGGCCCAGATTTCTGATATGTAGAACTAAACCGAGAATGCAACCCATTATCAATCTGGCTTGCCAGGATAATTCACCGTACCTGCCAGGCTATCTCTCCACACTATAGCAGTCAAGCCCACCTCACACACACACGTTTCCTGCCTTTCATAAGCCCGCTGCAGTCAGACAGCACCACATTATTGAAAGCCACAGCCAGTAGATGTCCAGCATTCTCTTTATGTCTGACTTCCTTGTTTTGATCCCAACAATGCTCTCTGGATTTGCCTGCCTTGCCTTAACGTTGTCGGACTCCTGTGCTGCTTCCGATTTCTGGACCACGACCACAATTCCCTCTCACAACTCAGAAACTCTGTTTATCCAATGGATGTTCCTGCTGAGCTCACACTCCTTCTTCATAACCCAACCCTGCCTCCCAGACCCAAGTCTAGCCTCAGCCCATCTGAACTTCACTAATTCAAGACGACAAGCCAGCACCCTGTTCCCACAAGCCACTACCTCCTCTGACAACTTCTAAGCTGCATCACTACTGACTGGTCTATATGTCAGAGAAAGGTGCTGCTACACAGAACCACAAGCCCGGTTAATATTCTGTTATGGTTAGTGGCTTTTTTTTTTTTTTTTTATTTAGGGGAGGTCTTTTAACTCTTTGACTCTGCTTCAGCCACTAACTTGATCTCTTCCCCAAGCAGCTGTTCCAATTCGTGCAGCCAGTGGTGTCCTGCCTCCCACCAGTCACTTTTGGTAAATAAACTTATTTTAATGTACTCCTGGTCTGTTTCTCAAAGCTCTTTACACCAGAGCCACATTTAAGCATTTGGACTCACAAATCCACATATTCACACCCGATACGCAAACTGGTCAGAAACCTGGGGTTAGTTCCCGTGCCCTGGTGCATGCCGACATGTAGCAGGAGGAAGCTTGAGCTGAAACATCTTTCAGATTGCAAGACACTACTCAGTGAGTCACAGTCTCCCCATATCAAGTTCTACAGGTATAAACCACCAGCTTTATCGCTATAAGATGTTATATTGATTTGTTTGGAGGACGATATAGCAAAGTCGATTACAATTTCCGATTGATGCCATCGATATGATGCAATATCATCTGCCCATCTAACGATATTATTGTGTATATCATCTCCCAAAAAATATAAAATAATAATAACAGATCATCTGTTCACTTTAGCCTCATGCCGTATGACTATCAAAATAAAGGTGCATCGTAAAAACTACGATATGATCTATATTTTCATTTTGCATCGATGTAATTGGATCGTTAGTCATTTAATCGATATATTGATGTGGATTGATGTATTGTTACACCGCTATCAAGTTCCACACTTTTCCAGATTGTGTAAGAACCCTGACCACAGGAGCGGGGCCCCTTATTGTCACTGAATTCATATATTTACACCTTTTAATCTTTTATTAAATGGTGTCACACCAATAGACATATCACTTCACTTGGGATTCCCAAGTGAAGTGATATGACTATTGTGATATGGTAATACCTTGTGTGGAATATTTTATATATATATATATATATATATATATATATATATATATATATATATATATATATATATATAAAAAATGTGTGTATTCTGGAGCATGTAACAAAGAAATTTCCCCCAGGGATCATTAAAGTATGTCTGAATCTGAAATATTTCTTCTGTATATACTTAGGTTAGATGCAATTCGTAAAACCCCTTCAATCTCATTATTCTGTTCTCTGACTAGTTAGATCCTTTTTGTAATACAACAGTAAGGTGCTGACACAGAAGAACCTCAGGGCAGATTGTGTCTATGCAACTTGTTACAGTGTTAGTAGCAGCTGACTAAGCACCAGCCATCAAAATGATTCAAGAGTTTCTCCCTTGACCTCATCGGTAACCTTGTTCAGTTCACCATGTGAATTGTCTGTGTTGCGCTACAGGCTATAGGCTGTATATCTCCCTGCTGTCAACAGGACCTTATCCAGAGAACATCACATTACATAAAGCAAAGCTGATGGATGCAGGGGACAAAACAGATGCGAGTGAAGCGAAAAATATTTGTTGACCAATTAATATCAAGACAAGACAAGGCACCGTAGGTTCATTAGGGGCTGCTTTTGGACTGGCATACAGGAAGCAGAGGGCAGCGACGAATCAATAAAGACTCTTTTACTCCTGCACAGGAACAAAACAGAAAAAGAAGTTGTGTCGAAACTCAATTTTCGCTGACCCTGAGGCCGATTGAAGAGCAGACACCCTGATGTTGGCTGGCAGGCTCTGAGTGACAGAAACAAATTATGTCCAGTGAAGTCGTTCAGCTTTCCTCTGGCACCAATCACGATTATGAAAAAAAAAAAAAAAAAAACACTTTAAAATATGAACTCAACTCCAGAAGTTTTTTTTTTTTTTTTTTTCCAACCACAGACACCATCCTCCCAGTTCAATGTTTCCAGAACAACCATGAAGAGGCAATCTGTCGACAATATCCAGGAAGGATGCCTAAACCATCTCAGCAGATATTCTCAAACATTAAAATGTTGCATGTCAACTCTAAGATCCCTTCAAATGTGAGCTGTATGTAAGATTATTTTGCTAATTTTGAGCCAGTTGCTGTTAGATGTGACCACATCATTGAAATGCAGAAAAAAATAAACTAAGCCTGCAGTGGGTTTGATGAGCAAAAGTAAACAAAACAAACAGATTGTGACATTTCAGTAACCTCTAACATGGATACCTAAAAGGTTTAACAAAGATATGGAGCTTAAAAAAAGCAAAACAAGAACTGAGGGCACAGTTTTTAATTTATTCTGCCTTTAATTTAATCAACTTAAATACAATTAATTCATTTTGAAACGTTCATTACAATTTTCAATAGCACAAAGAAGATTCTAGAATGTCTTAACTTGGCAGGGCCAAGACCTACTATCATTCTGTGTGACAACGTAGCCAGAAGTTTTAACTTTCCCAACATTATAAATTGTTTGACAGCACTCTTTGTTTTGAGGAAGATCAAGAATGGATAAAAAAAGCACCACAAATCAGTGAAAAATTTGAGAATTTTAGATATTGGCCATTTGAGACTAAATCATTTGTCATTTAAAGAGTTGTAAAATAATCTTTAGTGTTGAGCTTGAGTCTGTTATTTCTGGTCAAGTCCAGCAGGACTTTTTAAATCCCAGTGTGCGATGTAGGAGAGTGGTTCGGCCGCTGTTAAGGGTAGAGTTCTGAGAACCCGATATTCAAGCCAGACAACAGAATTACGTTTAAAGAGTTTATGGAAAAGACGAGTAGTGGCTGTGACGAGGTAAGCAGGCAGACAGAACCAGACTTGAACAGATGCTGCAGGTTGAACCAGACACAAATGGGAACTCACCAGAAACTGTGAGGTGATGCGGACTTGACCTGAAGTTGAAAATAGTTCCCAGCTCAGCGCTGGTAATGATTACGCTGGTGAGCCCGATAATCAGCCGGACACTTAGTTACGTCTAAAAGGTTTATTGTGAGGATGAATAATGGTAGGTGAGGCAGGCAAGCTGAGCCAGACTTGAACAGATGGGTTATGGCAGACGACGCAGGCAGGCAGGGATGAGCAGGAGACCAGAAGATGCAGGTAGTGACAGAGCAGAACCGGACCTTCTCTTCACGAGGTCCACTGTAAAGAGAGAGCGCCACTCCTGTGCTGCTCGAAGCAGTGGGAAACGAGGAAGATGAGACCGGGGGGGCTTGGCTTTATAGTTTCTGTTGGCACCCTGCTGCGTGAGTCTGCAGCTTCTTATAGCCTCAGAGACAGTCTGATCTTATGTCTACCATTTCTTGTAGCTTTAGCCTGGCAGTCTCATATTTCCTCTGGCTAAACCCCAACAAAAGTGTCCAAAATATGCACACTTCTGCAAGGGTCTTTCCTAAAGGATAAAATCAATGTATGCATGAGGTGCCCTTTTCCGTATCTTGCTTTAATTGTTTCATAAAGGAAGGTTTATCTGTGCCACACATTTAAGCAACAAGACAATTCAAAGTACTTTACATGATGAAAACACGAGAAAAGCAAATACATAAAAAGTACACTGCAGTGGCATAATTAAAGAAAGTGAAGTTGGACTACAGATTTAAAAAAATAATATTTCAGTTATAAGTGTAAATAGAACATAGACAACTCTAAATAAATGGCTTTTTTTCCCTTGATTTAAAAGAACTCAGGGTTTCAGCCTTTTTGCAGTTTTCTAAAAGTTTGTTTTAGATTAGTGGAGCCTGAAAACTGAATGCTGCTTCTACATGTGTGGTTCTGACTTTGGGAAAGCATATTAAACTTGAACCAGTAGACCTGTGCGGTCTCTTTATGCATAACAATAATAAATGGTGCAGGTTTTGTGCATTGCTTGTTTAGAGTCTAACGTCCACTTGCATGTCAGATGCATCCCACAAATGACTACTAGCCCTCCCCACAGTGCGTGCTTGTTTGTTCACTCGTGTGTGAATTGACAGGGTGGGTACTGACCGCCATAAGCACAGCCTCTTCTTTAATGAAGCAGCGTGTTTGCCACTTGCCCTTGGTCATCAAAGAGTTCAGAAGCCTGTTTTGCATTTCCAACCAAATTACCTGCAGTATACAAAGCGGATATGGACTACTAAAGAGAAAACCGCTGAAAAAGCAGGACGGATTTGATGTGCTTTTCTGCCGAAGAAGTTCAATGAGGTTTTTTTTTTTAATTATGACCAGACCTGCACGTAATCATAATGTGTATATTGAGACAGAATTTATTCCAGAGCGAAAGCCAATAATGGAAACACCACTTTAATGTGCAAGCATACGTTGCTGGCTTTACATCCAAGAAAACCCAGGCAATGAGGAAGCACTACTACATTAAGTCAGGTTTAGATGGGAAATGCTTTGAGTAGGTCTGCCAATGCTCTCACCAGATTTTAATAAACATTTCGTCTCTTGGGATGGAAATGGTCAGCCGTTGCAATCCAATTTGTGTTCTCTTTGTAAAGTATGGTAGCTTTAATAAAGAAAATGTTGTCACACTTGTTTTCCCAAAGCATTCTAATTTACCAGCTCTCAGCATCCTTGTTTATTGAAATACTCTTTATTATAGTTTGTGGTGGAAGGACCCAAACACAGTGACACAGGAGGCGGCAGATTGTGAAGTCAAAATATGACTTTAATTACTAAAGTAAAGGCACAGAAAATCCAAAGTATAAAGTCATTAGTACAGCAAAAGGTATTACAACTTAGCAAGAAAAACAACAAAACAAAAACAAATATACACCAAATAGTCAGAATACTATTATGACCACCAGTCTAATATTTTTTTTGCCAATTTTTGCTAAACAGCCCCTTGAAGCAGGGCTATGAAATCTAGCACCAAGTCTTTAAACAGCAGATCCTTCATGTCCTTTAGGTAAAGAACACACACACACCTGTCCATCCAATGCCAACGTAAAATGCATCTAGCACACTTAAAAACAGCAAGAGCTTACCAAAGAGCTTCACAGTTACACCAACAACCATAAAACAGCTAATTGAATAAAAGCTGTATTATGCATAAATAAAACACAAACAAATCAAGATTTCTAAAAACCACTAAGCATCTCATGATCAGTCAATCAGCCAGGGAAAAGAGAAGAGTTTTTAAAAGACATTAAAACAATTCTATGTTCTGAGCGGTGCAAAAACGTAGAAACAGGGTTTTTCACAGTCTCGGAGACGCCACAGCAAATGCTTGATCACATCTGCGTTTTAACTTTGATGCCGGAACATCAAGAAGGAAACTGGCTGGTTGACCAGAGTGCTCACTGCACTGTGTGGATGTTGATGAGATCGCAAAGATAAAATGGGGCTAGACCATTTAAAACTTTAAAAGTAAGCAGTAACATTTTAAACTCAATACAACAATGGATAGAAGACCAATGAAAAGAGATTAAAACTGGCTAAAAGACGATCTGCAGCTTTCTAAACCACTCGCAAATGCTCCAGGCATGACTTCAGCTAAAAACCACCAATCAGGCCCGAAATCTGGGAGTAGTGATGGACTCAGACCTGGACCTCCAAAAGCATCTAAAGACAGTTACAAGGTCAGCTTTCTATCACCTGAAGAACATTTCTAGGATTAAAAGACTGATGTCTCAGCAGGATCTGGAAAAACTAATCCATGCGTTTATTTTTAGTCGAATTGATTACTGCAACGGTGTTTCACAGGTCTGCCTAAAAAGTGGGTTAGACAGCTGCAGCTGATCCAGAACGCTGCTGCCCGCGTCCTCACTAAGACTAAGAAAGTAGAGCACATCACCCCAGTTCTAAAGTCCTTACACTGGCTCCCTATATCTCAGAGAATAGACTTTAAAATACTTCTGTTAGTCTATAAATCCCTGAATGGCTTAGCACCTAAATACATTACAGACTTGTTATCGGTGTATCAACCATCCAGACCATTAAGGTCTTCTGGCTCCAGCTTACTCTGCAGAACCAGAACCAGAACTAAACAAGGAGAAGCAGCATTTAGTTCCTATGCTCCACTTATCTGGAACAAACATCCAGAAAATTGTAAAGGTGCGGAAAGCCTGCGTTCCTTTAAATCAAGATTAAAAACACATTTGTTTAGGATTGCCTTCAACTGTTCTAGTTAACTGAATCACCACTTCTTTGTTCTAATTTCTATCTACATTTTATTCCTACTTGCTTTTATTCTGTTTTAATTTGCTATATTTTAATCATGTAAAGCACTTTGCATTGTCCCTGTACCGAATTGTGCTATATAAATAAATTTGCCTTGCCTTGCCTTGGTCTAGCCCGACATATAAAGAGTTACAAGACAACAGAAGAGAAGTGATAAAAGCATGAAGTAACCTTTTCGAGATCCCTAAAAGAGCGATAGGACTTTGCTTTAGCAATCAGTTGTAGTTGAAAAAGCTTGACTTGAAAAAGCATTTAAGCGTTTGTCCAACTTAGTAGAACTCTCCAAAAAAAAAAAAAAAAACTTCTAAATTTCTCACTGCACCCGGTTAAAGAACCAACAGGGGAGACTAGATTTACCAAAGCAGATTATCTCAGTTTTCTTTTTGTTAAGTTTAAGAAAATGTAACCACATCTAGATATTCAGATCATCCAGCCCTGTCCACCTTCTTTCATTGCTCTGTGGTTTGGTTCTGCAGCTGCATAAGCAACAAATTGTGATGCATTGCATGTTCTTACATCTTTATCTCAGAGGCAGCCTCAGCCTCTTCAGTAATTTCAGCTGCAGTAAATCATCCAGTTGATTGGGCAACAAGGGCCAGCTTTCACACCCCTTGTTCATCAATGAGCCTTGGACACCCATGATCCTGTCACCAGCTCACCACAGTTCCTACCTTGAATTACTTCTAACCCTGACCACCACAGACTGGAAATAACCTCACAAGGAGCTGCAGTTCTGACCCAGCCATCTAGCCATCGGAATTTTACCATCGTCAACGTTGCTCAACGTCTTGTCTTCACACAACAACAGCTGAAGTTTAGAAATCTCGCTTGGAACTGGGAATTTTACTTCTATTTCCAGCAACGCTTATAAAAAAGGTCAGAAATACCAGACTGCATGACAACTACTGTTCATTAAAACTACATTTTACAACAACATAGACTGGTGTCATTTGAAGGGTTATAAAGACAAAAACGGTGTTTTGTGTTTATAAATTACTTTAATGCATTCAATATAGAATGTCAGAATACTACAGAAGTAGGATTAAATATTTACTAACTGATGTATTGACATGGCTTTAAAGTGGTCGTCTAGCATTAGAAAAAAAGATTTTTGTTGGATATTTGTTTGACAACAAGGGCAGATCTAGCACCTAGTCTGATTTAAAAACTTGAGAGGCTTACATACAATATTGATTCCTAAGCATAATATCCGACAGTTTAATTTGCACATTATTACCATTTTAAAAATCTCAAACAGGTCAAAGCACAGGTGCTACAAATATGGATGAATTTATGATTTACTTTTAAATCCAAAGAAACACACAGGTATGTTTTCCCCCTAAATTAACGAAGTGATTAAATCAACTCTCAAGTTCAAGGATTTTCATATGTGATGTTGTTGTAATAAACTAAGATTGGTTCTTAAAACACCCGTAGTTTTGTAATTATTTGCCAGTTAAATTTGTCAGAATGACAATACAAAAATGATACTAAATCCTGGCTGCATGGTGAGCAAGAAGCTTCTGTTCCAACGTGCTGAGCAGGTGTGATCAACCAGGTGAGAAAGACCAACGTGGACGTTGACGGTTTGTGACACAATCTGATGAAAGTTAATTTGTTGGTGTTAAATGAAGTCAGGAAGGCAAATTAAAATTTTCCAGTCACAGAAAATCTGCCCCTGAATTCAACTGACTAAAACTGCATTTGACATAATGTGAGCTAAAAGTGCGGTAAAAGATTCATGAATTTTTTATGTTTCTCTTGACATGTAAGGGATTATTTTATTTTTTTACCTGTATAATTGATGAAAATGATTCCTGTGCAGAAGAACATGATAAAAACAGACACCAGGTCATACATTTTTGTCTCCAGCTTTTTGATAAAAATAGCATTAACATGTTTATGATTTTGTTAAACCATTTTCCCTTGATGCACGCCTTCAATGATTTTAATGGCATTTGACAAAATCTGAGGCTAACAACTGGTTTTCAAAAAACACTTAACTCCCTGTTCTCAAGGGGGCTACAGTTTGGTTACAGCCTTTTAGCGCTGATGTAAACAGATTTATTTGTAAAGCCCAAAGGTTAGGCTTTTACCCAAATGCAGTCAGGGGTAAAAGTCTGTTGATAATTGTCCAGTTCATACAGCAAACTGGTGGCAATCAGAGTAAACGATACCATTCAACAGCAAAGTCAAGCAACTATAGCAACTAATTCAAAACAAAACATTGAATATAAACATTTCTCTTTTCCAATTCCTCCTTTTTATGTTATGAATATATACATATATTTGGATGAAAGGCGAAATCACAAGAAATTTGCAATATTTTCTTAATTAACGAAATGTTACACAATCTACGGACTCGGCTCCAAATCTAAACTAAATCTTTAATGTTGGGTTCCTGGAGTTTGATCTTTTTTATGAGTTTCCGTTTGAAGCGCTCCGATTCTCCCTCTTATTCAGTATGTTGAGTATGTTTTTAGGATTTGTAATTGTAATATTCAGTTTGATGTTAACTATAAAGTTCTGCTGTAATACAAAATGTATACATTTTTGACCGTCAGATCAGCAAGATGGAGTAGAGCTGAAATTTTCTGTGAACTGAAAGGGATCCACGATTAGTTGTAACAAGTTACTTTATTTGAGAAAGATCTATTTTAGATGTAAAAACACTACAGTAAAAACAGTGTAAGATGATTTTGTAAACTTAAATAAAATATTGTCACACAGCTCTAAGTGACGTTAAACCTTTTCAGTTTGAACCAAAGTGCATTGAAATTGATGACTATGCGGCTATATGCGGCCTTCGTAGCTCAGCGCCGCTCTGGCTTGTCTGGCGACTGCAGACAGCATTGCCGCCTGCACGCCTCCTCAGCACGATTACGTTAACCCGGCAGGTAGCGTTCTATGTCCGATGTCCGATGTCCAATAACACTTGGTTAGTCTGATCAGTCCGGTCTTCGGTCTGTTAAAGCCTGTTTAGGGTCTAGTCTTCGGTCCGTTGTCGGTCCATGATTTCACATTTGATACGAACGGCATTGGCGGCATCTTCGTTATTTAAAAGGGCTTCCGGTGTTGCCTGTCTCTGATGTTTCTCCCACTGTCTTTCACTCTCAAGGCGGATTTAAGCGTTTTATGGATAAAAATAGTCGGCACGGCAGTTGGTTTTAGCTTGCGAGGGTAAGCCCACCTGTTAGCTCCTTCATCAAATACGTTCATACAAATTACTCAAAGGCTTCTGGAGAGAAGTGTTGAGCACCAATGAGGCTCCTTCAGAAGTTGGAAGAGGACAACTTCAACATTATCAAGAACTTTTGAAATAATAGAAATATATAGATGGAAGAAATTATTTACTTGATTCTTATACATACAAGCTATGCTGCACAGTTTTCTGATGCAAGTAGCACAAAAACACGGGAAGTTCAAAATATGCCTGTTAACAACATAGTTTTACACAAGAAGAGACACAAAAAATAATGTTTTTAGCAGTTATAAAGGAGAATATATGTAAAAACAACAACTAAAATCAGATCTCCTTTTTCAATTTTATGTATGAGATGCCATTCGCAGTGAAGCCAAGCTAAGCTATCTCTGGTACTGGAAGTTGGAAAGTTAGTTTAAAACATACATTAGCTATTGTGTTATAAGCTGCAAAATAATTCATGATCTGTCAATTATTTTTTGCTGTATGGAAAGTATTTTAATATGTAAGTTCTGTGATGTTTAATATTGGTGTTGCTCAGGACGTTGATTTAACAAGGATGTACTCCTAGAGTCACATGGTGAAAATTCAACCGGTATAATTTCAAAGATTACAGGTTTTGGTAACAGCGCAGGTCCCTGGTGGGTTTTAAGGCCTGCTAATCTGAACATAAACAAAACAAATGGTGCTTCTAGAACAGTCTAAAATAATATACAGCTGTTACACCTTAATTTATATCGTTCTGATATTCTCTTCGGAGAAAGGATGCAAACCAACATAAAACTTTTAATTGTTTCCAAAATCAAGCTGCAATATTCGGAAACCTTGTTCAACTCAATTACTTTTGAATATGTGACAGCGATCTTTCTCCCCATCAAGGCATTAAAGCAGTAAATTTCATTAAATGTGATATGACCATCTGATACAGTACAGACCTAATGCTATATTTCCAAGGAAAATCAAAACCTTTTTGATACTTGAAAGCAGGCCACAGAAAAGCAAATGAGTGCAGCTAGATTTGAAAAGATTTTTATAACCCATTCAGTGTTTCTTCACAATTTTCATTTTTATTTTAGACCATCAGGTGCCTGAGGTGTAGCATCATCATATGTCATTTCACGCGTGATTGGCCTGTTTGCAGAAACTGATTGCAGTAGTCACTCTGTGGAAAGCTGCTTGAATCTTATCACAGAGAGCCACCCACATCATCAATTTTAACACTAGTTAGAAAATGTCCCAAATTAGGGAAGAAGAGGTGCTAACAATTTAAAACTACAATAATGGACTGCAATTCATTTCTCAGATATTAAAAAGCCTAATTTAAGATATAAATATGTAATTACATTTTGCCAAGTGAGATTATCCCACTAAATTATATGGAAAAACTATTTCAGGATATCTGCTCGGTTTGGCTTATCAAAAATGCAAATGTCAATTTCAAAAGCAATTTTATTTTACAATGTGAGCAGTTCTATGCTGCCATGATTCATCTTTTACTTTTTTATATATTGTGAAATAAATAGACCAGAAAAAACATCCATTTTAGTTTTTTCTGACTGGTACTATGGAATATATTTAATTTAAAGACTACATTTTGCTAATGATCTTTTCAGACGTTTTCATCCATTCAGTGCCTTCTGCTTGTCTGAAATTGCGTCTGAGAGGTTTTAGAAAAACCCAGACATCCCTCTTGGCTCCACTATAATAATGTTTTACACTCACTAGCCCATAATATCAGAGGGGATGTATGTTTAATTTAAGTAATTTCCATGCAGTAGAACACCGTCTCTACTCCAAGCTTACAACCAAGATGATGGTGTTCCTCATCCTACGATTAAAACTTAGCCTTTCCACACCACAAAACACATATATTTCAAACTATTGCATGAAGCATTTTCTTCTTTTTGTCATTATCCATATCCTACAACCACAAGTGTGGGTTGGGATGTCGACAGGCCGACAAACTGAGAGCTTTGCTTCTTGGCAAGAAGGGAGAGGAAGGCAAGCATTACTGTACTCAAAGTCCCAAAACTATTATCCATCTCCTACTACAACCTACAAGCACCCGCTCTAAAACCACCAAGGTATTTGAAATCCTCCACATGGGGCAGATACTGACCTCCGACTGGAGGAAGAAAGATTTCAGATTTAAACAATCTGACTCGGTTCACACTTGGCTGAAACCCATGGCAGTGCACACAGAACAATTCAACAACTTTGTCATGAAATTCTGACCATAAACACCACACACAGGACTAGGGACAAGAAGCCGCCCTTTAAAGACCCAGCTGGTGTTTAGGTTGTACAGGGACCGGGTAATTCTCCAGAGCATCCTGAGGATGTCATATTCTCACACCAAACGCCTTCACAAACACGGTCACAAACTTTTTCCAGGTCCACAAAACACATGTGGAAGATAAAACAAAAGTCCCATGACTGTCAGCAATTCTACAAAGGTAAAGTTCTAGTCCAGTGCTCCATGGCCCGGATAAAAAGCTAAACTGGTCCTCCTTAATTCAAGGTTCAACAATCATCTGGAACCTCTCTTCCAGCATCATAGAGGAAACTTCCCCAGCAATGCTGACAAGTGTTATACTCAGACACTCTTTTCTTCTTATTTACATAACATACCATATCAAAATATTTTTTGTCTAATTCATTAGTAGATGAACAGAAAAGCAGCATGCTGTATTCAGTTGTGTTGAAAACAAAAAATACAAAAACCAACTAGCTCTTGAAATTTGTTTAACATAACTATTGGAATTATTGTTTAGGGCTTTTTAATTAAACTCTTTTAAAAAGTATTTAAAACGAACAAAACAAAACGTGAATTTCTGACTGCATCTATTGACTCACAGTCTCCTCGGTGAAATATCTCCCCTGAAGTTGTTCATATACGATGCAGAATACGTTAAACGTCCTGTACCTTTAATAGGCACTTGACTGGTCGCCTTTTACTTTATATGCAAGAAAGGAACACTAACATTCATTCTGCCACTGATGAGACAAAGGGGCAGAAAGTAAAATGGCTTGACAATTAAAACCCAGACTAAAACACACAGATAGCTATTATATGTGCCTTGTTATGAAGCTGACTTTGTCGCCATTGGGGCCAAAATAGCTAACCGCCGGGTCGGGTCGAACTTGTCTAACAGTTACAAAATCACGAGGAGATTTCACTGCCTGTTGAATTCCTGTTCAGTGTTTTAAACATGATGTGCCTCAGAAGAAAAGTGTATGCCACCTGCCAGCACCCGAGAGCTCCACTAAAGCAGAACTTAATCATCCGTATGCTGCCAACTGGGACTGGAAGGGGAAGGTGCAACAAAGTCATCTGGCTTCAATCAGCAAAAAGTGACACTTTCCAAACTGTCAGCGTCACACCTCCTGCATTTGACAGATCAAAGACGAATGTAAAGGTGGATGCATTGCAAATTATGGAACCTTTCTTGACTCTCCGATTTGAAAGTTGGTGGTGTGAACGCGGATGCAGGAGAGGGAAGGAGAGGTTTGAAACCTTCGATGAGACTCAGGCAACTTTTGATCTTATATTCAGAAAACCATTAGCTTCTGGCTATCCGTGTGGATCAGTGTTTTTATCGTTTCCTCTGGTGTACCCCTAAACTGTATTATATAAGAATATCCTTGGGCATCTCCAGTGCAGCTGGGAGAGAGAAAAAATAATAAAAAAATAAAAAAGAGGGACTGTTTGTATTTTTCTCCCAAAGTACCTGTTGTGTTACACAGTCATGGTAACCTAAACTGTCAAATGTTAGGATGTTAACAGAAAGTGAATACCTCATGCAGTGATACAGAGACTCTATAGGGAGGCGGTGACATCCAGAGCAGCTCTCTCACCACCGCTATGAATCTTTGATGACATGGCAGACACACAACTTACAGCGAGACCCACACACAGAGCCTCAAACGTCCGCCGTTCACACTCCTCTTCCTCAGTAGACTGTCAAAACAGATCAACTTGCATTGACTCATAGAAAGACTTCTAAAAATAAGAATGTGTGGTTGGCAGGATGGGAGGGAAGCTGTGAACGGATCCAAGAAGTCATAACACAGGAAAAAAAAAAAAAAAATACTGACCAAGAATTTATTGTGCATCTTCGAAGTAATTATCTTGAGCAAGCATATCTCACATGTAAGAAACTCAGCAGAAAGAAAACACCTGTGGATAGACGTGTAATAATATGCACTGTTCTGCGGTCTGAGCGTTCTCTGAAGCACTGAGCCCCGGCTGCCTGAGACAACTGATACAGTCCAGGAGAGCCATGATATCTGGTTTCTGATTAAACTGACCAAAGCGGATTTTCTACTACACATTAGTTTGCATTTAAACAGAACAACAGCAGAAGGCATGTTCCTGTTAGTCTTTGAAACGTTTAATCTCTGAAGAATAACAAAAAACAAAATATACATATGTCGTAGAAATATTTTCACCATCCCTCAGTGAGTTGTTTTTGAAACTAAAAGGATATACTTTGTCCAAATGCCAAGACGGTGTAATAAGAAACAAGCCAAGTGGCAGAATTTTTTACAATTTTTTTAATTCTTTGCCAAAAGGGACATTTCTCACTGAAAAGAACACAAATACTTCAAGAACAATGAGTATTTTTACCCATCAATTAGATTGGAAACAAACATTTTATTTAAAAAAAAAAAAAAGGTTGAAAAGACTGTTTATGTAATAAATAAATAGGCCAACAAGTTGACTAATGAAGGACTATTTGCTGAAAACCTGGCATACAGCGGAGGATCATCAAAAGGATGAAGCAGCTTTCAGGTCTTTGTTTTGTTCCAGAAAGACTAGACTTTCACACTATGTTGATCCTCACACAGCACAATATGCCCCCATGACTGGAAAGTAAACTTTGAGAGACGTCTGTGGAAATATTCACCAAGATGCCTAAAATAATAACCTTGAAGTGTGACTGCTTCAGACACAAAATATAACAAAATGGTTTAAGTTTTTTTAAACACAACTATAGATAGTAAACACATTACTGACATTTTCCCCCTTTAAGTTATATAATTTCCTGGCCTGTAATACCTTTATTTATTAATTAAGAGATTATCTTCTAATTCTTGGAATGTTCCCCAGAGAACAATTATTCCAGTAGCACCATTATTGGCACCTCTGTTATTAAGACTTGTTGTTTTGGCTGCATGTTTTAGATTATTATTCTATCGTGAGTCCGTATGGATCCCCTTTTATTTAGTTTACAGCCAGACACCATCAGATTTGTATTTATAATCTCCGGGTTGTTTAAAGAATTCATGACTTCATGGGCTGCTATCCAGGTACTCATCCTTTGTTTCACACTTGTCTTTCATTCTTATTCTTATTTGACCAAAGCACATGTTTAAGTTAAATGGTAAATGGCCTGTACTTGTACAGGTCCGATGACCCCAAAGCTTTACAGTACACTCAGTCTTTCACCAATTAAGCAACATTTTGGCCACAACTGCCCCGGGGCAGACTGACAGAAGCAAGGCTGCAGACAATCAGCGCCACTGGGCCCTCTGACCACCGGCAGGCAGCAGTCAAAGCCGGTGAAGAGTCTTGCCCAAGGACACAACCACTGAGACAGCCGGAGTGGGCGTTTGAACTGGCACAGTAGTGCTTGGAAAATCCACAGATTTACTTTTGCAATGGTCGGTTGGAAAGGGCCTTTTGCTGCATGTCTCCTAAGGAGCTGGGTGCCATGTAGGTGATGTTTAATGGTGTTTGTGGAGCCATAATGTCACTGTTCATGTGAAATGAACAGATGAACAGATTATTTACAGCTGTCCACTGCTTTAATCCCAGTGTCCATGCAGATTCGGTTAGGTGCTCAGTCCATCAGCTAGCAATTTTCAACACAAACAGAGAGCTTTTATCATAGCAACATCTCTAAAGAATTACACAAAAGAAGGAGGGCCAACGTACAGACCTGGAGAAGCTAATACTGGTTAAACATCAGAAATGTCTAATGTTACATGGCAAGTTTGGTGTGAGAGTTATGTAATAGGGGGGGCAGGGATCTCATGCAAAGAGTATGAGACTAAAATTAAAATATGTGACTTTGGTTTCCAAAGAGGCACAATTTATAATTCAAATAGTGATTTTTTTTCTTTTAAAGTTTATTTCCAATTACATAAATCCTGTATTTAATGTACAACACATGATTGTTATTTAACTGCACATTCAGAATTCAGCATTGTGAATGTGCAGTTGAATAACAATAAAGTCTCTCTAAGTCTAAGTGTATTTCACAAAACAGTCCTTTTAGAGCCTCTGCTCTTACAATTGTAGTGGACTTTTCTAATCATGTTTCTTTACAAAACTAATAGTAAAAGCAACTCCATAAAAACTAGAATTTGGCATTTTCATTCGTTTCTTTTCACCGTCATACCACTTTTAAACTGAGCCCCCACCTTAACGATTACAGATTTACCAAACTGATTTCGATGACCACTTAGAGGTGTCTGTTTGATGAATTTCCATTCATAGAAGTATATATTGACTGTGTGAAATTGCTCCTCGAAGAATTACCTGTTAAATTCTTTGCAGCACAGCTTAAAGGGGTTCTTTCATCTCAATTTTAAGCTTTTAAAACCTTCACATTGAGTACTTACACCACAAGTAATGAAAGAATGGCACTGACACAAGGGGGGAAAAAAAAGGGCCAAAAAGAACGTCTCAAGCGTCACTGCAGTAGAAACACATACAAAAGGTCATAATTTGCTGCTCCAATGAACAAAATCGCTGAAGTGTAAAAATCTGTGTGCTTGTCAGGCAGTCTTTGTGTGGAAAGCATGTTTCTCTACTAATAGTATTAATTTAGTCACACTCCTTGTCTCTCTTTTACCTCTGATTAAAAGCCCATTCCCAGCAAGCTCATCTGAGACAAAAAAAAAAAAAAAAAATCCTAGATGAACAGAGTTTCTCTGAGATGTTTGATAAAACTCTGCTTCTTATCCTTCCCAGGAAAGACTTTATGATGATTGGGGTATTAGGGGGAAGTTGAGCTTTCATCATGCTGCCGCTGTCACAGTGGGCATCTCTCCTCAGAAATCTAAGTTTGGTTAGATGATTGCGTCCCATTTAGTGGCCCAGGCAAGAGGAGTCTGTCCCACTTCTTAATATGTGTTGACTCACTGATGTGGAGATGTGAGGGGGGTAATTAAACATGGAGGACCCAGGGGGGCAGCACTATGCCTGTTTACGTATAGCAGAAACGTTTTATCAATGTGCAATATCATCTTCTGACAATAGTAAACAAACCAGTTTGAGCTCTTGTTTGGGTCCCAGGAAGCTGAACTGACCTAATCTGATTTCTGAATTTAGATAGGAAGTTGGTCAGAGACAGCTGCAAATGGGCCAATAATGCAAACACAAATAGTACTTTAAAGTAGGACACTGACTGCCAATGGATTTGATTCTTCACTCAGTTCTCACATTCAAAGCCAGAGAGCTGCAGAATGAATTCAACAGCAACAATCACTGTAAATACAGTCCCATACAGGACACAACAACAAAAAAAACCTGAAAAGTTCTCAACGCAATAAGGGTTTTCTTGACAAACACAAGGATTAGGGCTGGATGATAATTCAACCACAATATATATCGATCGATAGACGTATATCGATGATAGAAAATAAGGTCAATAAAAAGTTCAATAGAAGAAAAGTTTTCTTTCCTTTTGCATTCTTAATATTAATATCATTACATCCTCCTAACCAATCAGAAAAGCAGACCCAGGAACGCTCTGCCCCCTTCAAAGAGTTCAGAGAACACATGTTTTTTTTTTTTTTCTTAAACTTGCAGTTTTGGTAAAAAGTTGGTAGAATAAAGGGTTGAGTTTGAATTCAGTGTTTGTGTCTGTATCTAAAAATAGGTCACTAACCAACAGCATAACATGGCCAGGGCTGCAATTAAAATATACATTTTTCATTTGTTGATAATTATCGATATCGATCAATATGATTTCTATTTTATCAATATGCTTTTTTTTCTATTATTGTCCAGCCCTAACAAGGATGACTGTGAATCAATTCACCCAGGTTGATTTGGTCCATCCATCCATCCATACATCTATCCATACAGCCATCTGCCACCTTCTGTTTATCCAGGACGGAACCCCAGACATCCCTCTCCCAAGCAACATCCTCCAGCTCATTTTGAGGGATCCTAAGTCATTCCCAGGCTAGAAATATAGTATACATAGTCCATAGTATACATGGATTTTGATAATGTTACTCATTAACCTAAATCACAATAAACTAATATAAAAGGAACACAAAAGCCCAAACTTGGGCAAAAGAGCACATGGTTTGCAAGCAAAAGACAAGAAAAATAACTTAAGGCAAGGCAAGGCAAGGCAAATTTATTTATATAGCACAATTCAGTACAAGACAATACAAAGTGCTTTACATGATTAAGATATACCAAAATAATAAAATGTAGATAGAAAATTGAATAAAAGCAAGTAGGGATAGAATATAGTAACAAAAAGAACATTAAAAACAGTAAAACTGTTTAACTAGAACAGTCAAAGGCAATTTTAAACAGATGTGTTTTTAATCTTGATTTAAAAGAACTCAGGCTTTCCACACTTTTACAGTTTTCTGGAAGTTTGTTCCAGATAAGCGGAGCATAGGAACTAAATGCTGCTTCTCCTTGTTTAGTTCTGGTTCTAGGTATGCAGAGTAGGCTGGAGCCAGAAGACCTTAGTGGTCTGGAGGGTTGATACACTGATAACAAGTCTGTGATGTATTTAGGTGCTAAGCCATTTAAGGATTTATAGACTAACAGAAGTATTTTAAAGTCTATTCTCTGAGATACAGGGAGCCAGTGTAAGGACTTTAGAACTGGGGTTATGTGCTCTACTTTCTTAGTCTTGGTGAGGACGCGGGCAGCAGCGTTCTGGATCAGCTGCAGCTGTCTGACCCACTTTTTAGGAAGTCCTGTGAAAACACCGTTGCAGTAATCAATTCTACTAAATATAAACGCATGGATTAGTTTTTCCAGATCCTGCTGAGACATCAGTCCTTTAATCCTAGAAATGTTCTTCAGGTGATAGAAAGCTGACCTTGTAATTGTCTTTAGATGCTTTTGAAGGTTCAGGTCTGAGTCCATCACTACTCCCAGATTTCGGGCCTGATTGGTGGTTTTTAGCTGAAGCGACTGAAGCTGTGTACTAACTTTTGATCTTTCCTCTATTGGTCCAAATATTATTACTTCAGTTTTGTTTTTATTCAATTGGAGAAAATTTTGGCACATCCATGCATTGATTTCTTCTAGGCATTTACTCAGTGCCTGAATTGGTTCATAGTCACCTGGTGACATGGTGATGTAGAGCTGTGTGTCGTCTGCATAGTTATGGTAGCTGATGTTGTTATTTTTTATTATCTGAGCTAGAGGGAGCATGTAGATATTGAAGAGGAGGGGACCCAGGATGGACCCTTGGGGAACCCCACATGTGATTTTTGTCATCTCTGATGTAAAGTTACCTACTGATACAAAAAATTCCCTGTCCTTTAAGTAGGATTTAAACCAGTTGAGAGCTGTACCAGAGAGACCGACCCAGTTTTCCAGGCATTCTAACAGGATGGAGTGATCGACAGTATCAAATGCTGCACTGAGGTCCAATAGAACCAGCACGGTGGTTCTTCCACAGTCTGTATTTATATGGATGTCATTAAACACCTTGATAAGGGCGGTCTCTGTACTGTGGTGAGCACGGAAACCTGACTGGAAAACGTCAAAGCAGCTGGTCGTTGTTAAGAAGGAGTTTAATTGTTGAAATACAACTTTTTCAATGATCTTACTGATAAAAGGGAGGTTTGAGATGGGCCTGTAGTTCTGGAGTAGAAGTTTGTCTAAATTGTTCTTTTTCAGCAGTGGTTTGATAATTGCTGTTTTTAGGGACTGGGGAAAAACTCCTGACAGAAGGGACGTGTTTATTATCTGAGTCAAATCAGACGCTATGACAGGTAAAACTTTTTTAAAGAAAGCTGCGGGGAGAACATCAAGGCAGCAGGAGGAGGAACTTAACTGCTGAATTATCTGCTCTAAGCTTTTGGAGTTTATTTGGCTGAATTGGGACATTTGGTCAAAACTTAATGAAAATAATATTTATTCCACTGTTTATGACATTCTTTGTGGATGTATTGGCCTTTATGAATAAACTGTATGAAAACGCAGAGGAAAAACAGCTAAAGCCAGAATTTTTATTATTGTTACTAGGGCTGGGCAAGTTAACGCGTTAATTTCGCGTTAACTCATTAGACTATTAACGGCGATATTTTCTTTAACGCGCGTTAACGCATGTTGGTCACATGCTTTTATTTTGTGAAGGTCTGTTGCTGCGGTGTAGGGGTTTGAATCAGAACAGTAGGTGGCGATAATGCGCCAATAACCTCGCTGTCAGCCCAGCCTCAGATTCAAAGAGGAAGAAAAGTGCTGGCCGGAAAAAAAAACACAGCTGACATGCGGAAGGCGGTGTTTCCCGCAGGTACCGCGAGCGAGCTTAGGCGAGGCGAGGCGGTGAGTTGGCGGCCGGAACAACTTTTGTGCGGAGCGGGGGGGGGGGTCTGCATCGACGCCGTCGGTGAAGTCGCTTCTCGTTTCAAAGTATCCATGTATTTTTGCCTGTTTTCCCCCTGCCATTCACTATATGCGCGCGAGAAAGTAACAACAAAAAACCGCGTGTCAACGTCAAATAAACGCAAGCATATCGAGTTAGCAAGCATTTCAGTTTAAAGTTCTTCCAGCATGGAATATGACAGAAACAAGTTAGTTGTAACCACTGCCAAGTTAAACTTTGGTATTGAACATAAAATGGTAATGCTGCTCCCTGCTGTTACCTCAGAAATTGCCTGTTTTTGGTAGATTTTTTCCCCATAAAGAGAATTCCCTGTCAGTGGCAATAAGCTTTAATTTATTATTATTGCTATTTTTTGTTTTACATGTTTAAGTTGAGCTTTACACTAAATATGTGTTACTGATAAGTGCTACAAATGTTACAACACTTTTGTTCATATGGCAGCAGAACATTAAAATAAAAGTGCTCTTTACACTACTTTTGAATTCATTCTTGGAGTTTGTAAATACAATGCGATTAATCGCGATTAATCGCGATTAATCAGTGCGATTAATCGCAATTAAATATTTTAATCGTTGCCCAGCCCTAATTGTTACATTAAATCACTCAGTTGCCTAACATTTTTGGCCAAAGTTATTTAAGAGCCACTATGTAGGCCCTTAAGAGCCACGTGCTGCCCCAGATCCACAGGTGGCAGAAACCTGCACTAGAAATACAGCCAACACCCTTTGCACAAAAAAGAAAATGACTTTGACAAGAGCCGCATAATGCATATACAATATGCTATTTGTCTAAATCATTTTACTAAGGCTGAATGAAATTAGGAAAATGTTTAATTGCTATGCTTTTGAAGAAAATCCCCAACCAAATGTTCCAGACCCTTTCATTTTTTACCCTTACACAATGTTTTCACCGCTCTCCATGAGCTACAGCGACTCAGTCGCTAAAAGCCAGGGCAACAGGAGTCTATCCAAATGACCAAATATACTATTGATTATGCCGAGTGTCAGTGCTTGAAATTTGAAACAAACTGTATTATCCTACAAAATATTGCTTCCAAGTGGTCCATTGCAATTACAATATTGCACAAACAGATATGGTGATGAGAAGTGTGATTCAATATTATACGTTTTCACCTTGAAGCCAAAGAAAAACAGCTGCCTGTGACTGTCACCATCAACCTTTCAAGGAACAATTCATACCGCCTTTAAGAAGTTAAGTCATTTATTACCTCCCATTCAGCTTTTCTGTATGGGAATGTGGTTAAGAAACTTTACTAAAAGATTTTTCGATAGTAATCAGGGGTGATATGTCACATTTCATGAGCGCTTTCAACTGTTTATTTTTTTTCCAAGGATGAAAAGCAAAATAAATGAAGAAAACAGTATGTGATATGTTTTCAGAAAACAATATACAACTGACTCAAATATAGGATTTGAGACTTGTATAATATAACGCAGAAAATACATAACTTGAAATAAAAACATATTGATAACCAATAGTGTAAGTATATTTGATTTTTCTTTTGTTTTTTTCCCCCACCAAGTACGACAAAGAAATAGGATGCGACATAATGGGAAATTGTTGGTTTTAAATAGGGATGAAACTTGTCAAAAGGAGAGATTAGCATTGAGCCTGGTGTGAATACAGGTTTTAACTAAACTAAACTTCCATCGTTGGGTTTCCAATCAATACTTTTGCTAATTTAATTATCTAGATTTATAGTACTGCCTTCTTTTAACTGGATAACTTTTAAAAAAGAAAGTTTCCAAATTGAGTTATTGCAATAATAGGCCTACATGAAAAGTAATTTTCTTCTCTTGTGCCCGGTTGAGGCATTAATGTTTCTTCCAGGCGAGCACACGCACCCACACACACACACACACACACACACACACACACACACACACACACACACACACACACACACACACACACACACACACACACACACACACACTTGCTTTAACAGCTTATGAGGGACAAAATTGTCCTCACTTCACATCAAAGTCTTCACATTACTAGTAAAATGTGCAAGAGAAGGTTCTCACTCAGCTGCAAGCACCAGTACACACACACACTTCAGGGTCAAAACCTCAAATTAGCCTGGACCGCAACCAAACAATCAACCTGTGTTTTCATCAAAGTGGTGGGCAAGAATATATCGTAATCAAAACAGCTCGAATGCACATGACAAAACCCAACACTGATTTAAAAGTGGGGACATGATTTAATTGTCAAAATACAAGATGACTATATCCTAAGGGATTTGTTGCAACTGTTAGTTTCAGTGGTCATAATGTTATGCCAGGTACATGCATCTTAAAAGTTGGTAAAGCTCTTTCCTATCATACCCAATTGTCACGTAGGCCTAACTTTTACTTTCTTGCTTTAAGGTAGAAACTAGAACTCGTCCACCCCATTAGGCTGCTTTCTACTTCAATCAGCAGGGGGGCAAAGTTTCTCCACGTAGGTAACATTTTAATTTAAAGCATCGTTTTGCAAAAAAATGAACTTTTTTTCCCCCCCAGATTTCACTTTACATAACTATTTGCTGAATTTTTCTGCGAGGAGGAAAAGGGTAATTGGTTGCATTTCCACATGCCTTTAAACATGTCTGCAGGGGACCATTAGCTCATATTAATGTGAAACCCTTGTAGGCATATCTGAGCTCTATTAGGACGGTTCTGCTGCAGCCTCTTTAAAAAAAAAAATCCCACTTTACCCAATCTTCATAAGTTAAGAGCTATGATGGTGCACAGATGGTGCGACCCGTGGCAGATGCCAGAGTGATATTGCTGACAGCTTGCCCCTTTCATTTTTAAGATGTAAAAATGGAAATAGAAAATACAGATTCACTCAAGTTAAAAGCCTGAGAAGAAAGAAAGTTTCACATTCAAGAAGCGAGAACAGATCCAAAGTTTCGTGCGGAGTTGTTTTTCACTACCTCGCAGTCGCATGTGAGGTTAATCTGATTTTTTTTTTTTTATTTAAAGCGCTGGCCTCTTTGAAAGAGCTTCATCCGTTAACGGGGCTGCTTCTGACCCGCTCAGACCCTCAGCAGAGCATCACTGACCTTTGATGTGCTCGTTCACGACGCTCTCCAGCCGCTCCAAGCGCTCCATAATCCTCAGCGTTTCACCTTTCCCGTCCTCCTCCAACTTTCTGTCCGTCTCCCCGCCGCCGCCGCCGCCGCTCTCCGCAACTTTCCCTCCGCTGTTGGCCACATAGTTGGTGATCCAGCCGACGTACAGGAGGCACACGATGTTGGTCATGCCGCTCAGGATGACGCACGTCGACACCAAAGTTTTAGTTCTCCTTGTGCACAACATCGCGACATCCCTCCAAGGGCTCCCCTGCGCGCAGGCAGGTGGATTCAGGAGGAGACGCGCTCGGGATAAACGTGTCCAAACGCAGCCTCAGCTCGCCTCTGCGCACTCCGCTCTCTGCTGCATTACAGAATGCTCCAAACGCTTTCGGCCGCCGGGATGAAAGTCATCTGACTATATGATTCAGAGAGATCCCACGCTGAGCAGGCAAGAGCCACGCTGCGCTCAGCCGCTGCAAAGATGTGAAACACAAGCTATGGAAGCCCCCCTGTTGCCTCCCGACGGCCCAATGGCAGCAGAGGAGGCGGGATCTGCCGGCCTCTGCCTGTCCCCCTCACAGCTGGAGCGCACAGATGAGGGCGCAAGGGAGGAGGGTAATGTATGGAGGCAGAAGTGCAATCGACCGCAACAGATATGGGTCTACTGGATTGAGTTTGGAGACGTTCCCGTAAGTGGGTTAAAAAACAACAACATGGCTTTTAGAAAGCCAAAGTGTGCTAAAGTACTGGAACATCTTTAAACATTAAAACTCCGAGTAATTACCACCCCATCTACATTCATCACCACAGTAAAAACTGTTGTTTCTGATTATTGTTTCGTGTATATAATGTAAATAGTGATTAAGTGGCCGGATGTTGTCTTATGTGAATTGTGTGCGTGCGCACACGTGTTTTTCTGCTGTATGATGACGCCACTTGACCAGGTGTCGTTGATAATGAGAATTGGTTCTCAATCGACCTAAATAGTTGTTTGCCAACCGCCAATAAAATCAAGAAGAAGAAGAAGAAGAATCGACCTAACTGGTGAAATAAAGGTTAAATAAATAAAAAAAACAGAATCTCACAAAATGGAATTACGGAAAAGTGAATTAATTTCAGAAATGTGATTCAAAAAATTTAACTTTTGTACTATAAAGATTTATTTAACAATTTTAATAATTATGGTTTACAGTCAATGGGAACAAAAAATAATTTAGCTGAAAATATATACATGAACCCCAATATGGAAAGACGTGATAGAAAATGGATGGACGTATATATTAGAAGAAGAGCAATAAAGAAAAATAAGTTTAAAGTCATGCATCCATGCTGGCAATGTCATGAGGAAGACTCCTAACTTGACAGTCGTCCAGTAGATTTTTGCGCTCCTAAAGGAAATTAAGCCACAAAACATCATTGCTAGAGAAGTTGGCTTTTCACGGAGCACACTAACAGGAAGTTGAGTGGAAGGAAAAAATGTAAGGAAGAAAAGGGGTTGCATGCAACAGGGAGCATTGAGACCCGGTGAGGATTGGGAAACAAAGCTTATTCAAGTGTTTGGGAGAGATTCACTTGGCACTGTCACACCTGCTGCTGTGCTGTGAGTGACCTTCACACCTGAGCGTCATCGCCATGATCAGCAGCTGCTGCCATATAAAGACGGATCCTCCACCTGCATGGCGTCAGATTGTTGTCTAACCCCAGTGGTAACGCGGTCAGGCCGTTTGGTCCAGTCATGTTTGACATATTTCCAACCTGCCTGTTTCCTCCCTTGTCCAGTTCCTTTGCCTGCCTGAACCTGCTTCCTCACCTACCACCTTGGGATTCCTTGGCTTCGACCTCCTGCTTGTCTGAAACTGGTTACAAAGATTGTCTTAACCACTGACTGAACTTACATATCTGTCCACTGCCTGTCTGACCAAGGGAACCACAAAATACACTCAGCCTAACTTTACCAACTGCTGAGTCTCTGCATCCAACCGTGCCTAAAGTGTGACAAGCACAGAGTGAAATTAGTGCTACAAGAGCCAAAAGTCACACACTTCTGGAAATTGTTTCCAGAAGTGTGGAAAATGTTTCATGATTTGCCGCTATATAAATAAAAAATAAATTGAATTGGTATAAATGTCACATCTTGATTTAAATCTAAATCAATTTGGTTTATTTATATAGTGCCAATTCACTTTACAGCAACGGCAAAATATCTATTCAGTCAAATACTACAGACAGACTCCACAATTTTATTTGATTTTTTAGCTTTATTATAATTTATGCAAGGAATATGTCTTGTTATATGGACACTAAAACGAGAAGGTCATAGAAAAAAAGAAGAAAAAAGGTGAAAGAGGAGAGAACGATACATCCTCAGTCTGCTTCTTCATCTGCAAAGAGAGATGACAAAAGAACAGCTGATAAAGTATTAAAGATACAATCAAGTATTAAAGTATTAAAGATACAATCAACCAAAGCCTTGATACCATCACTGAGGAATATACAGTATTAATCCACACGACATGTATAAAGTGACAGCTGAAGATCATAATAGGGGTTTTCTGTGTGGAAGTGACTCTGTAAGTACCTGAATCAAAGCACATGTAGGTGTTTGTGAGTGCGCTTGTTTATGAAAGGGTTATCCATGAGAAAAATGCTCAACAGTATTTGTGAAGAGCCAAAGACCCGCCCCCCTAGAGCAACGAGGCAGACGTCAGGGGACCCAAAACCCCTGACGTCAGATTCCAACTTAAGTACATACATTCTGATTGATCCTTGTCATCAAACAATGCAATCAAGTTCAGTTTATTAATCAAATAGTAAAAAAAAAAAATCAATCTAAGAAAACCCAGCAGATTGTATAGAGTCACCGACTTGCCTCAGTCACTCCTCCTGAATGAGCATGGAGCCACAGTGGACTGTAACTTGCATTGTGTTGTTGACTTTGCAGTAATCCCTCATACCGAGCATGCATGTAGCAACAGTGGAGAGGAAAACTCCCTTTTAACAGGAAGAAAACCTCCGGTCAAACCAGGCTCGGTGTGAACGGACCTCTGGGTGATAGACAAGGCAGAGCATACACACACATACAGAACACAGAAGCATTGATCAAGGAGTACTTTATGTGTGTGAGAGAGACACAAAGGGTAATTGCAGTACCAGCTGCTTTAGTGGATTTATTTAGGAGCCCGAATCCCAGCATAACCTGAGCCACTGCGACCATAACCTTTATCAAAATGGAAGGTTTATGGATACAGAACGTGTTACAGCCAAACACCACGTCAGGAATGTCTGTGAGCATTTTCAGGGAGCACTAAAATAAATCACTTAGGCCTCCTGCAACGCCAACAATAAAGCTAATCAGAAAACTGTTAAAAGCACCTGCAGCGGGCCCTGAAGTGTTTTCCACCAGAGATCTGTTCAGTTTCGAAGAAAACTAAAACCAGTTAAATATGTATTGAATGACAAATTAAAACGTTCCATTTGCTCAATTCTTCGCTGCCTGGTTCTGCACAAATACTAATTTTGAAACTGATCTTTAAGCATTAGCCACACCCCTCCAAAGATAGAAGTAATTAATGGCTAGACCTTTTATTTACAAGTTGTGTTTCCAATTTAATTACAAAAAACGCAGTCAGAATAAACTTATTTTTGTCGTCTTTTTATGCAGTAGTACAAACTTCTGATTCAGCAGTGATGTACAGTAAATTTCTATCTTTTGAAATACAAAATTATACTTGTAGGATATTGAAAAGAAATGGGGGAAAATTTTAATATTCATAAAATCCTCATATTGTTTTGACTTACTTGCAAGAGGCTAGTAACCCTTTTTTTCCAGGGTAAAGAGCAATAAAAATATGGAGCAAGATAATTTTTTAGACGAAGTAATGCTCATTCTATCCAGTCAAACAGAAGTCATGCCTCCATGACTTCACTTCCAGCACAAGGTTTGCCTAAAACCTTTTCTTTCATTTGCATCCACTTCTGTCCTCCCTGACTTTTCACGAGCACACACGCACACTTACACACAGACTGTATATTCGCGATCACTGACCACCTCGGGAGCTTACCTGAGAGCTAAAGCAACTTCAGAGCCACCACCAGCAGATGGATCTTGCAGTTAGGCCCTCCAGGCTGCAGCTTTCATCTTTGTCTTTCATCCGCCGCTCCGCCAATCACACAGACATCCTCGCAAATTCACTCACGTGGTGGTGCAGAATCGAAAAACTTGCCATTCACCCAAGAGCGCCCTGGCATATTCCGCCGCCTCGCCCAGGGTGTAAATAATGCATTAGGTGTGAAATATTAAGGCTCTCTGTGCTGTGCTGCTTTGAATCTCATCTGACCAGCTGACTGTCAGTTTGTGCGCTCCTTTTTCCGTTTCCCTGCTTATTCGCTTTGGCCAGGCAAAAACATCATAGATTGATTTGTGCTCGAAGAAAAGAAAAAAAAAAGTCACCATGATGTATATGCACATTGTTGTCAACCCCCCCCCCCCCCCAAATGAAAACATGAATGAACAGCAATCAGTCTTTGACTCACTGTCTGTCATGTCAGTTTTAACTTCAATCTTAAGCAACAAATTCCCCCACACATGTTTTTCAGAGGCTTAATGAATTAATGAAATAAAGAGTTCATTGAGGGAACAACTGAGCCCTCAGTAAATTACAACTCCAGTTGAAACATAAGTAATTAAATATTCTGAATTCTACCTCAGTAATTTGAATCCTGAATAACTGCTTCAAAACCCTTGATGCCTTCCCACTGCAGATACCAAGCTCTGCCTCATAGAAATAAGTGCCTTGTTAAAGAATGAAACCTTTTTCCCATTTTATCACGTCATATCGATACAAACGTCTATTTTTTGCTCTACGTCATTTTGAAGAAGGAAAAAGAGTGGTAGAAGACTTTCTTTTTCTTCTTTTTCCTCTCAAATAAAAATCGGAGGTGTTGGACATTTGTGCTTAACATCTCCGTTCCCCGCGGGCTCACAGACACAACCACACAGTCATAGAGGATAATTTATGAACCGTGATTGTCACCATTCTATATTCTGTCTGGACTTTGACTAGGCCATTCTAACCCATGATGTTCAGAGTCTTTCTCTTGTTGAAAATCACACCTCTGCCCTTGTCCCAAGTCTTCTGCAGCTTCTGACAGGGCGGAGAATCTTTTGGGTTTTCCAACCAGCTTCCCTGCCCCTGCTGAGAAGTGATTCCACAGCTGGATACTTAAGTTTCACCTTAGAGTGGGTGTGTTCAGGGTGATGTCCGAGCTTAGTTTTTCTGTCAGATATAGTGTTGTGCATTCAGGCCAAAGGCAGATTACAGAATAAACAACTAATAATCATCCTGTCAACATATTATCCCACCTGAGCTATGGATATATGCAACTGCTCCAGAGCTGCCACGGGCCTCTTGGCTGCTTCTCTTATTAATGCTCTTCCTGCATGGCCTGGGTTGGCAGGTGGATTCCTCGGTCTTCATGAAGCTTTTTTGAAATTTGCATTACATTGAAATTACACAGAGGTGGACTACATATAGTAATTAGGCAACTTCTTAGAGCTTTTGTTTTTGTTTGGTATTTTACATAGGGGTGTCAGAGTACATGTGGCTCTTATGTATTCACACTCCATTTGTTAGGTCCTTATTTGCAAAAATCCATTTGCCAGTGTTACGCCACCTCACAGGGATTCACTACTTTGTGTTGGTCTAGAATCCCAATAAAATATGATTAATTTTAACATGACAAAGTACAAAAAAAAAAAAATCTATCAAGAAACATATGACTTCTGTGGCTGATAAAAGGTCACAGCTTAAATAGTTTTACACATTTATGTTTCCTTTGCACCCTCTGATGGACTGGAGAGCTGTCCACGTTGTACACCACCTTTTGCCCAATGGAGATTTGTAAAAATACACTATATGAGGTAAGTTTTATTATAATGTAAAGTTCCATCTATATATTTATCCATTTTCTATACCCGCTTGGCCGCTTATCTGTGCAGAGTCGCAGGAGGACTGGTGCCTATCTCCAGCAGTCACTGTCTGAGAGGCGGGTTACACCCTGGACAGGCTGGCAGTCTATCACAGGGCCACATAGAGACATAGGACAAACAACCATGCATACACACTTACACATAAGAGCAGTTTATAGTAACCGATGAACCTAACCGTCATGTTTTTGGACTGTGGGAGGCAGCAGGAGTACCCGGAGAGAACCCATGCATGCACAGAGAGAACATGCAAACTCCATACAGAAAGATCCCAGGTTGAATGCGAGGTTTGAACTCAGGACGTTCTTGCTGCAAGGCAACAGGACCGCACCACTGTGCAGCCCACTTATAGAAGGTCATGGTATAAAGGTAATACCTTTACCTCAAAAAAAATCCTTTAGGTAAATGTGTAAAATTTTAAAAAGTTCTAGCTGTGGATTACTGTTGAAACTGCTAAAGGGGAATCTTGTCTAAAGAGCTTCTTATAGACCACAGTTTTTATGTACAGAGAATAAATTAAATTTTACTCCCAGAACTTTTTTTATCCAGTCTTTGATTTTGCCTGAGCTTTTGGATCATTTTGAACAAGAATAACCCAAACTAGAGGAGCTTTGATCATACAACTCACAGGCATCTAGAATGAAGCTAAGACTGCATAATCTTTTTGGGAAAAAAAGACAGAAAGCAGAACTTTAAAAATCAGACTTAATCAATGGCAGGAGAGTCTGAACAGGAGGATTTCTGGCCCTTTAAAGATGGCTTGGGGCTCTGTGGTCAACCAGGAGCAGGAGCAGGATTTATATTAATCTGTTGCTTCACAACAAAAACTGTTTGCATAGAGTTACGAACATGCATAAGCAGTCTTTTTAAAATAAAACTGTGCAGGATGTGCTTTTTATTTATTTATTTTTTGCAAGGGCAGAAGAAGATTAGGCAAGCTAATTCTATGTTGGACAAAACTTCAACAGTGCTTTGAAAAAGTATGTGTTCCCCTTGAACTTTTTCACATTACAACCACATTCCAAATGTCATTTTCTTTCCACTGAACAATTATGCACTATTCTGTCTGCCATTTAAAATCTCTGAGTAACGCACTGAAGCTGTGGTTGTGCTTGGACAAAATGTGGAAAGGTTCAGTGGTAATGGATGTTTGTTTCAAGATAATGTACTATAGAGTGGCTAAGGTCTCCTACACTTTTATTTGCTCATGCAAATGACTAATTTCAGAGATTTGAGAATCAAAAATCTTTATTGTCATTATATCACCATAATGACTTTTTGGAGAGACCCTGGCTCAGAATTCACACAGATTGACATATGAAGCTAAAGGCGGAAAATTCAACTGAAGAAACTCTTGCTTACTTCCATCCAATCGGAGGCCGGTCCGCCTCCGACGCAGCCAATCCGCTTCGTGCCCCATTTCCTCGAAGCCCAATTATCATCCAGTGTTCACTTTTAAAAGTGACTCCAAATCATCTCTCGGCCTGCTTTTCAGCAAGCGCAAGAACCGTCACCATGTCGGATTTTGATTCAGAAGACCATTTTAACCCACCTCCATCATCGTAGCATGCTCCATCTGACTTTCCTCAACGCTCCTTCAACCTCGCCTTTCTAGAGTGTAGTTCCTCCTCGACTCTCATGGAGTTCCCTGTTACTCTTAAAACGGTCCGGCAGAAGACCGCCATGGTGAGCCTGGTTCTGCCAGAGGTTTCTTCCCAAAGGGGAGTTTTTTCTCTCCACAGTCGCTTAATGCTTGTTCATCATGGACAGTTTATGCAAACTTTGTTTATCCAAGTTGACATTTAACTCAAGCAAGTACCTTGCAAACCAGCCTCTATGGATTAACCAACTTCATCTATCTAAACTCCACCACCAGTTTCAGGCCTGGGGGGAAATATCCCTATTCTCATACATCTGCTTATCTACATTAATGTTTAAATCAGCGTTTATGCTTCCTGCCGAGGTCTGAGCGCCAAAGTTTAAATCATAATAAATTCTTATAATTGCCTTTCCTCTCTTTGTGAGTTTTTCAGATTGAAATAACATAGAGACACAATCAAGACATAACGTTCAAATAGTTGGATGCACCGACAACACGCCCTCATAAACTGGATTTAAGACCGAAATTCTTGGCAAACATTTACAGAATAGCTGAAATGACTGATTAAACTTTAACATTTTGCTGGATTTACAGTTCTGGCTACATGACCCATAATATAAAACCTTCATCTTAAACAAGCTGTAAGTAAATTTGGCAAAGCAGAAAATGCAATGTTTTGTTGCAGTGTATCAGAGCAGAATCATACAGAAAAGAAGCATTTCACTTAGAGCTTAAATACATTTCTTGATTAAATGAGCTGTTTCTTTGCAGCACAACAGGACCTTGATGTGAATCATTTCTATGATGATTGACTCCATGTGATTCTGTAAGGATGTTTATACACCTGAAAGAGCTTGAAGACCAACAGCGGTTCTTGAAGCACTGACTAATGTCTACCAACTGCTGAAATGCCTCACAATCCTTCAAAGACAGGGGATATTCCTGTTGATTGTGCACTTCTAACAGTTTTTCTTTCCATTCAACTTTAAAGTAGTATGCTTGGATACAGCAGTCTGTAAACCGCCAGATTATTTTGGAAGGACCCTTTGTGGTTTAACCTCCTTGTGGAGTGTGTCTTTTTGTCTGATGGACAACAATCGAACCAGTGGTATTCCCCAAGATTGTGTAGGCCATAAAATAGTTATATTTTAACATAACACAACATAACACACATAACACAACATTTTAACTAATTTTGGTCTAGTTTAATCCTCTAATTTTCAGAAAAGAGGATATTTAACAATAATCAAAAATTGAGTTTACACGAAAATTCAGACGGGAGAACTTACCTGTTTCCTGATCGTCTCGTTATGCGCCTGCAATCCAGCCAATCTGCCCCAAGTCCTCTTCTTACTTCTACCAATCATCCTAAAAGTCTTTGCTTATAAAGCCCTGCATACACAGACTCTCTTGATCTTCAGCTGAGCTTCCATTTTCAGCTCCTCCCAGTCATTTTGATTCTGTTCACCTCGGCCATGGCATCCTCTTTTGGGGGGAAGACTTCACTAATACTAATCCTAAAATGATCTTCCAAGTGTTCTTCTTATTTATTATTAGCATGAATGTAGATATTTTTCTTAAAAATGTTTGTTGGTTTACTTGAGCATAGATGTTTGTTATGGTATTGCTTTATTTTGGCTATAGCTACTTAGCTACAGTTGTATATAAGTTATTTCGTTTATTGACTAGGGAGAGACAAAAAGATTTTATCTTCTTTCTGCTCCCTTTTGCACGTGGGAAATGTACGACAGAAAGTGACTGAATCATCCAAGCCCATAGACATTTGAAGTTTTCAAGTCTTCTGCTGGGGTCCGAGCAAAAGAAGCACCAAAAAACTTTCTGGTTTATGTCAATAAATCTTTCTAATTGCCTCTTCTGTCTGTGTGAGTCTTTCCAGGGTGAATTACAATATGTCACTCTGTGAGTAAAGAATTGATTTAACAATTGCAAATTCAAAACTAAATTAATAAAAACATTATCAATATTATTGCACCTGTTCTTCACAGCAAAACGTCTTATTTTCATTCTATTCAGTACTACATAAAACAGATTTTAAATGCAGGTTTTGTCCATATGAAAGTTTGATGTAAAACGATCAAACCTGTCAGAAAACACAATGTGTTATTTGTTAGAGCAGAAATAATGATATCAACCATACAGATCCTTGTAGGAACAATATACATTTTAAAACCCACACAATTGAGGCTTTGTCTTAAAAAAAATTACATTTTGTTTTTATCTGTCCTAACATTTCTGTATTGTAGATGTGCACAAATCAAATTTTAATGTTCACAAAGATGACTTCATGCAACCAGAGGAGATTTTGTTCTATTCACAATCCACAGTTTTCAATTATTTTTCAGTATGCCCTTTGTGTAACATATTAAATATATTTTACATTGATTTAATGATTCAAATTAAAATATTCAATCTATATTGTGCGGTCAGGTGGGTCCCCAGTATCACAGAAACTCAGGCAGCTGCCTAAATTTACATGATTGGGTTCACTGGTTCACTGTGAGCTATATTCATGATATTTTATTAAGAATGCTGAAAAACGGAGGCTTTTACTGCAGCACAGATCTGTATCTCTGGTGAAATGACAGATAATTGCGAAGGAAGAACTGTCAGAATTTCCTTTCCATTTTGGCATGACATCTCAGTTTGATAGCAGCAGATGCCATTTCTCTGAATTGCTCTGACAATATACAGCTGATTATGTGGGGCCATGCCCGAGTGCAACAAGGGCTTAATTAAATCAGTTTGTGAGTGGATCAATTGAAAAGCCCTCTGTGGTGAAAAGTGTTTGCTCTGATGGAAAGGATGAGGGTTGCAGCCCCCTGTGCAGCAAGCTAATAACTACATAGGCTCATGAATGACAAAAAGGAATCGAAGCATGAAGGTTGGACAATGGTCCTAAATTTAAATTTGTTTCTTTACTTTTGGAACTTGACTTTTCTTTATTGGTTTTCGAGAATAACTATTAAAGCTTGGCAAAAAGAATGCTTTAACTTTATTGAAACAAAAGAAAATTCTGCTTAAAGTTTTGGGTTTAAACATGCCATCAATGAATCCGTTAGATATAAAAGTACAGATTTAACTCCAAATATTTCTGCATCACAGTTGTTCTTTATGACCTGCAGCAATTTACATCCGAAACATTTGCTTCCTAATGGCACTGGAGGATGAACAGGAGGTTTGTTCCGAATTTAAAAGTCCTTTTGGGCTCTGTGGTGAACCACAAAGTGAGACTGAGGGCATATTTTATAATTATCTTTTGTATCATTACCAAAATAGTGTTTATGCACAGATGGGCAACTGTGCATATGATTCTTTTCACTTCCCCATCAAACCAGCCAAGCTGTGCAAACCTTATAGGTTTTAGCCCATAAATGGTATAAAATGTAATTTTCATGCACAAGTAGGAAGTAGCATGAGAAGACAGTTCATGACATCAGACTTGCTTTAGAAAGTGGTGAGCCCTTGAGCATTATAGGTAGAAGGTTTTGGTTTCAAATCCCAAATATCTATATTACTTCGAATGATTTTCCATCACAGGCAGTGGCAGTCAGGCTTTTTAATATGGGGGTGGGGGGGGGGGCACCAGAGGGGCCAGGCTATCTTGGGGTGGAGGTTATTTGTTGTTACTCAAACAATTGCTTTACCACCCCTCTATAAGGGTGTGCAGCAGAATCGACAGATAACTGGGTTTGATAACTGACAAAGGCTATCTAACCAGATCCAGTTAGGAAAACACCCAAACTCGCCATCACAAGTACCCCTTAAAAATTATGCAATACATCAGATAAAAATATTTCTTAAATTTACCCCTCTGTCCCGTTAGGAGGGCAAAAAGAAAGAAAAAAAAATCCCTTACCCTAAACCATTAAGTCACATTTACGTCACAAGAAAAAGAAGAAAACATAGCTTAACATCCCTTAATAAATGGGTTTCTGATTAAACTGTGGTGAGCCAACACGCTCACAGTTCCACTCAGTCAAGTTTAGTATTTGCAAGACCAAGTCAATAGGACTACCTATTAATACCTGTCCAAACTTATGCTGGTTTAGGATATATTCTCAATTTTTCATAAATTTTTTCAACCCTCTTTCCTGCCTCTGTCTTATTGATTGACTTTTCCTGCACATCATCTTCACATTCTTCAAATTAATGATCAGCACCACATTTGGGACACCTCTGGCTTCCTTTTTTAGGCGGCAACAATGAGCCCATTTGTTTGACATCTTTAATTCAGCATAATCATTCTTCTTATTCGGATTGCAAACATTAGCGGTGCATACCGTCACCTACTGTACATGAATGTGTAACTATAGCCTTCACCTACTATACTCTATGTATTAGTTTTGTACTTTGTAAAAATCAGGACAATGCTTTATTTATAATCCGGATTTCCTCCCTTTACCCCTTTGTTCCTAAGATTCCTTTTATTCCTTGGCTCCTCTTCTTCATGCCTTAGTTCTTTAGAGGTTGAAAAAAAAACTGGAGGGATGCATTACTGCCACCATCTGGTTGTAGTGCGGTTCTCGATAGTTTTGTATATCAAGTGTGTATGTATGGAGGGAAATTATTCAATCAAACAAAAAGTAATTTCAATCAAAACATGTCCACAAAATAAAAAAAAAAAAAAATCAAAATAGATGAGAAAAATTAAAACAATATTTTGTCTAAATAGACATAGGTGATCAGAACAAATATCTCTCTATATGTATATAAAAATTCTAGAAAGATCTAATTCTGTTATTCCTTTTTATAATAATTTCTGATTGCTCTATTAAAATACAATGTGCCTATTATGTTTAACCTTTATTCAATCTTTTCAAATTCTAGCCTACATTCTACTGTGTCATCCTCCCCACTGTGGTCACAGCTCCCTGTATCATACTTTTGTATTCTAAAATAATAAAAACAGGTAAAGTTATGTTCAGGTCCGGTATGCTCAAATCTTTCCTCTGTTTCCTGCCTTTTTAATCCTTTAAAACCATCTTCCTGTTCTTTCACGCCTCATCTTTTCTGCAATTCTTTCTTCAGTTTATTCCCTAATTTACTTTTATGTACTGTAAAGTTAGTTGAAGTGCAACCATTTGTGTTATATAGCACTGACTACTGTACAAGAGTGACCTGAGATTGTGACATGTCAATCATCTGGTGGGGTACCCAGGGGGAGCAATCAGATTACAGGGGGGTTGGGGCAATGCCACCCCACCCCCTCTAGCTCCGCCCCTGCTCACAGGGACATGTGTGTGGATGATTGCACTGATACCTAGAAACAGCACAAAGTGGACATTATCTCTTTCTTGGGAAAAGATTATAGCCAGAGACCCAAGGATAGTGATTGTTGTGCTTGTTGTTGTTGCACATTGAGCAACAATAATGACACCATAGCACCATCAGGTGGCGGTGTGTTCTCTTCTTAAGTTTCATCACAACTTGATTGTTTTTCTCGACCTCTGCTTTTAACTCCTTTGTGCTCGTTCTTAGCCATTCTCCCTCTGTGCTTCAGCCCTTGCACTCCAACCGCTGTTCCAAAGTCGGTTAATCAATTTTATTCCTCTGTTTTATTCTTTGTTTTTGTCAGACTCTGTTGTTATTGTCTGGGTATCACCAGTTGCTCCTTGTTGTTGTTTCTCCCTCCAAGTTTGCAACTGTTTTTCTATGTGTTCCTTTTTTATGAACTATCAGCTCATCACAATGCTGCGTGCCTCCTGTCTGTGTTTGGGTCCTCTTCACATCAACACATCACACTTCTGTTTTGTAATAGCGCTGCTGGTGGATTTTCTCAGGGTTTTTTTATTAGCCATTTGTTCCTCTGTCATCTGCACACCTGTCTTATTAGATAACCCGCCTCCCAGTCCCCATACTGCCCATTTCTCCTAGATCATTGTCAGATCATCCTGTGTACTATTTCCTTTAGCCTTTCTACATGGGTTACTGTCCATTTACTTTTATTATGGAAGTACAGTTGTGTTCTTAAAATAACTTACTCCAGAGTGTTCAGTCATTATTTTTTCCAAATTATGGAACCTTTATTTTCTAATTATTTAAATCTGATATGTGATTTACTTCAAACAAGCCAAAATAATCCAACCTTCTCACTTTCTTTTTTTTCTTGAATGGTAAATCTACGGCAGCTTTATTCTCTACATTGTTTATATTAACAGTTCTTTAAAGTGGTTGGCACTAATTATTTAATAAATAAAGTACACAGCACCCTTGAGGTTGATTGTTTTTTTACATTCTTTATTGGACTTCAAAACTCAAAGCTCGATTTAATACAACATTAAATCAACAACATTGCTAGTCAACAACCACTCGACCACAACCTCTGCAGATTGTTGATAACAGCTGTTTTCTAACTCAGGCAAAGGGACACTCTAGCAAAATCATACTTTTTATGCTAAAGTTTTTGAGAAGCTACATGATTCTGCACACAGTTTGGGAGCTGTTATCTGTAGTTTAACATCTATTAATTTTAAAGGGTGGCCAACTTGCCAGCAGCCATCGATATTCCAAAGTAGATAAACATCAGTGTAATTAACCTTTCGGTGGGAGTTGGCTGATGAAAGGGTCAGCCGTTTACATTCAAACCAGCCCTCCCAGGCACATCAGACGAAGTTTCTAAAGCCAAATAATAAATAAGACAACTTACAAAGAAAAGAGTGACACACTTCAAGCACCGATAGACAATGAGACTGAGCAGTTGGCGCAGAACAAACTTTAATTTATTGGATGGTTTCTCTGGGTCAGACAAGCAAAGATCAGGTCCGGGTGATCCAGTCTAGCTGGTAGGGTTGACCCAAGTCCCCAGGGCCAGAAGGACACAAGGTCAAAGCCAGGGAACGCAAGACAGGCAGGTGGGAATCGAGTTTGGGTAGCTGGATGGGGGAGAAAACAGACAGGTTAATAGCTAGTCAAACTTGACTGGAGCCGATAAATGGCCTGAAGGTGTAGGGTTACGCAACAATCTGGTGCCTTGCAGGAGGAAGACCCGTCTTTATGTGTGCTGGGCACGGCTCGAGCGCAGGCGTGACAAAGAGTGACAAATAAAAGTGGTGGAGTTCACTGTAACGATTGAAAGAGCATGTAAAACATTATAGAGTTTTCCTTGAACGGCAATCAGAAGACTTGAAGATGGAATGCTTGTACAGACTGTCAGAGTATATCTTCTAGTAGACACATTTCCTATTTAGAAACTAACTTTTTGGCTCCAGACAATATCAATCTTAAACACCTGGTTCAACTGAATGACCCAATGTTTGATAGCCCAATCACTTGTGATCTTTTGAATGTTATTGTCACAATTATATCAACCAGGAGAATAACATGATCACATTGTCCTTTCTCAATGAAAAGGACCAAAGACAGATGGCTGCATTCTCTAAAAATGCTGTTTTGTCCCATGCCAGGAGGATCTGTCACAGGCCTAAATAACAAATTCATCCTTGTCCTGTTAGAAAAATACACACAACCTTCGGCAGCGCTTGAATTTCAAGACTGACTCAAAATTCCTGTTCTCTGTTCATTCATCAACTTCCTCCAGATGTAGTCAGACTAAACCATGCATTAAAACTCCTTCCTGCTTATCTCGACTTAAAACAGATCCTCTCTCTTTTTATTTCATTTTCTCAGATGATGACTTTCAGCTGTCTTCACTGAAACAAAACATTTTCAGGGCGAGTTAACTTTTCTTGCCATTTTAATAGCAGATCAAGCCAATACACAGCAAAACAGTCAACAATATGAAATAAATAGCAACAACATGGAAACAACACAAAAACGTTTCTGCTCACTTGAAGTTGATAAAATTCTAAAATCTTTCTGAAAAAAGAAAAAGATCTTGGTGCCATGGGAGCTAATAAGGAACGACTTGGAATATTTTTTATTTGACATGCGTTCGACCTCTTTGTTGTTACTGGCATTCTTTCGTTGAAATCAAAGGATAGCAATTTCCTAATATGCTGCTAAAGTTGATAAAACCTTGCCGTAGTTTTTTTTTTCTTCATAAAAGAAGAAGCAAAATGCAAGATGCCTCCAAGGTAAGCATTCAATCTTTATTGAAGGCCAAGCTAATAGAAGAAATAGGCAATCACCATGGTGACCAAAATAAGTGAAAGGCAATGTCTAAAATGCAAAAATTAAATGCAGCTACAGACAAAGTAAGCAGTGAACCAAAGAACTGGTTAAATGCTCGGTAACAGGAAGTAAAGAGAGAGTTGAAAAATCAATTGAAAAGTAAAGAAGAGTGAGAAAAACAAAAATAAACCTTTACTTTTGCAATTTTGGCCCCCTCACCTTCCCGCTCATTAAACATGATGCCAGTGACCTCACAATGAATCTTAACCAAACAAAACTCTCAACAAAAACATCATGTCATGTTAATTTTAAACATTTGACAATTTATTTGAACCCATTTTTAAGGCAGCAAGCGGTGGTAATGATTTTTCTAAACTAAAAATGGGTTTACTAGTCTGAATTTATTGTGAATGTTCCAATATTACATGCACAGGTTCATGTATACACACAACCCCCTAATATTTGATATTTGGTTATATATATATATATATATATATATATATATATATATATATATATATATATATATACACAGCGAATTGATGAGACCTGAAATTTGAACACTTTACTCTCAGCAATGGCAGAGCTACTGTAGATGGTTGATTTTCTGAAACAGGCCAGATTTTTGGCTGCAGTACACACATTCTTAACAAGGTTGGGGTTAAAAGGTCATTTTCATGGCTCAATATGAGCATATTTTATTTATTCTCAATTCCAGTTTGAATGTGTGTTTGGAATCATTTTTCTGTTGCATAGGCAGAATTGGTAAAAACTAAAATTGATATATCGCATTGTTTGAGCTTGCATTCTTTTGTCTTACCAAGGTAGAAGGAGCACGAAACAAAGGAACCCTGCAGTTATTAAGAAAGATAAAGCAAGATGTCGAACTATAGTCAACTTGTCAAACAAAATAAAATCAGTACTTGACATCCTCTTTTTTAAGATTCAATTCAAATAAAAAAATATATATATATATATATATATTTAAAACTGTTCAGTCTGAAACACTGACTGCAACTAAGAATATCCAAGCAATGAATTATTTTAGTAAAATAAGTTTTATTCTATTTGAGCTTGTTTTTAAAAGGGCTAAACTTACAAAGCAGCCCTGGATACAGTATTGGAATTCATTAGCTTTTATAAAAAAAAAAAAAAAGTGAATAAAAACAGTGGTTGCCTGCCAAGTTATAGCTGTTTAGTAAGATGAGACACATAAATATTTGATTAAATCCCTCTGTTTTATCTGTCAGCTTCTGTTCAATGCAATTCAGGCCAGTTCCAAGTTTGTGAGTCCTTCTCTTCACAATCAGACGCAGTGAGTGATGAGTACACACTGTTAGAAGGCTGTCATGCAGTGTATAACGGAAGGAGGGTTCACAGAAGATGATAATGCTAAATTGTTAATGCTCCGGAAATTTAATTTAAGCTTTTAACCCTCATTAAAACTTGCAGACATGTTGACATGGCCTAATCACATTAATTCAACAACAGAGCAAGAGTTCAACAAATGTATGAGTGCAATGCCATAAATTAATTACTGAATTATCAGTCTATTCATCTTACTTATCTTTATCTCAGGAAAAAACGTTTCTCTAGTTTCATAATAATCTCTTAAAGGACTACCTTTGCAGTAAATACTTCACTTGCAGCATTTCTTTCTATGTGTTAACAGTTACACAGACTACCTATCTACATTTATATAATTTACAAGAGCTACTATAAATTTGTTTGTAGTTATTTGAGAAAACAACAAAACGAACACAAAAAATTTACACACATGGTAACAGTAACAAATAATAAGGTAACACATAATTAGAACATTTGACTCAGCTTAAATAAGCTCCCTCCTATGGTTCGGTGTTTACTACCACTACAGCACATAGTTTGCATCTAAGTGGCCCCCAGATGTCAGATTTCTCCAGGAACAGTCGGTTTTCCCATTCATCAGTCAGTTTTATGCCATCATCACTGCATCAATGTTTTGGGGACATGAATGGCCTAAGAAGTAAATCCACATCCAATCGGATAACACAGCGGTGGTGGAAATATTTAATAAAGGCCGATCTCGCTCAACAGGAATTACTCGATTCATTCGCAGACTTACTCTAATCTCTGCTCAACATCAATTCATGTTTAGCACAGCTCATGTTCCAGAATTGCTGATGGTTTGCTCGCTTATCTCTTCAGATATTCCGACATTTGAGACCTTGATTCATAAACCAATGCATCTCCAGTCCCTTCATTTTCTGCAACAATCTTCAACCAACTCCCCGGTCAGTCAAACTCTCCTTAAACAGCCTCACTCCTCGCTCTCTTTCTCTCTCTCTGCTTACTTGTCAGGCTGGGACACCTTCAGATCCCTTCACACATTTTATCAACTGCACTTTCCTCTCTTCGAACCAAGTCAATCAGTTCATTATTTACTCTCATTCAGTCTTCTAAATTCCTTCCTGTGCCATGCAGATTTAACTGTCGGCATCCTTTTTTTTTTCCTTCAAGATGGTAATTGGTAATAGATGTTCCTGTTTTACTTACTGCTACACAATATAAAAAAAAACAAAAAAAAAACAACTTTGTTTTTACTGAAAACCTTTAACAACTGTTACCAGAATTTTTCTGTAAAAAAATACAGTAAAATGTAAGCAAGGTTACCATCTTTAAATGTATATTCAACAGCTATTTTATTAATTATTATTGTTATTATACATATTTAGGATTTTTGGTGTTACCAGTGAGCCTTTTTGTTGAAGGTAGGCTGACGGGAAGACCCTAAGGACTGCAGACTTGAATTGAACCTGAGTCAGGTTAGCCGACTCAGGTTCAATTCAACATAAACTATTATTTAAAAAAAGTGTAGTCATTGCACTGGTCAAAATCATAATTTATGTATTTAAAATAACAATTATGGTGTATGGGACAGAGGGTTGTGCACGTGCAGCCCATGTCCAGACGCTACAGTTCTTGCTTTTTTGGCTTCCAACAATGCTTAGAGTTTGCCCCATTTTCAACCAAGCATAACTCTCCTATTCATACATGACTTTTAGATGTCTTTCAGATATATAAAGTCATAGTCACAACAATCTCTTTTTCACCAGAAAAGTAAAAACGAACAGCAAGAGATCTCTTTTTTTCTATCCATCACTTCCGTCTTAGCTCTTTTCTCAGCTATCATGAACCTATCTCTAACTACGTGCAGTTCAGACAAGCCACAAATGCCTCACCTCAAGATCCACTCTTCAGGGAGTCCGGTCTAGCTAGCTTCCTGTCCACTGCCCTGGAAGAAACTGTACTGCAACAATGACACAGATTTTTTTTTTTCTACGCAAGCTAGTTTCTGAGGAGTAATCGGAGACAAAGAGGAGAGGTGAAACCTTTTAGCATTTACCGGTCAAGATCACAAATCTGACTCAGTAATGAGACCATGATGCCCTGGTTGTCATGAAATAGCACTGGGGAAGCACGTGGATTAACATGCTTCATCACCTCATTTGTTCAGAAAATGTTATGTCACGTCATTTCCTTTCACTTAGTCTTTAGTCGGAGGAGTCCTAGAAGTTGTATTTTCATATAACAACGCATTCTAAAGCTGCTGTCACACATATTGGCATATATCTGGGTCCAAAACATAGAAACACATTTTGTGGAACAGGAAGTTTTGTCACATGTAAAAGGTATCTGTGTTACTTTTGATGCACCGCCATTTTTGTAAGGATGTGAAAAGGATTATTCTACTGGATAAGGATGGCGTGTGTTACAACATTTTGTAATTTTTTTAATAAAAGAGAGATATTTTAAGGCTTTATACATGTGTTCTCTCAAGTGTTCATATTGTTTTTTTCCTGAGTTAATCATAAAGTAGGTCAACATCTCAGAGTAAGAGGATTTTCATAGATGTTAAATAAGTGTTTGTAAAGAGTAAAATTAGATTAAGTCATGTTGTAAATGGGTAATTGCTGTGACATTTATGTACAACTTGCTTGGATTTTGGAAGTGGTGTATACTTCAATGGGAGCCTTGCTTAGCAGGGCTGATGGGTTAGAGCCAAGGCACATTTATTTTTATAGCATATTTCAGTACAAGGACAATTCGAAGTGCTTTACAATGAAAACATAGGAAAAATAAAAAAACAGAATAAAAGCAAGTTGGAATAAAATGTAGAAAAAAAAAACATGGGAAAAGTAAGAGCAAATATTAAAAACAACTGCACAACAAAGTTAAACTAGTGATGTTTCAGTCAACTTTTTAACTAGAACAGACAAAGGCAATCCTAAACAAATATGTTTTTAATGTTGAATTAAAGGAACTCAGGCTTTCAGCACTTTTACAATTTTCAGGAAGTTTGTTTCTGTCATGAATCAGAGACAGAAGACCCCATATTCAGCGAGACAAGCAGAGGTTGGAGTTAAAGGCGATTTATTAACAGAAGATAAAACAGGAAGAAACCAAAAATGGGCATAAAGCCAAAAACTGGAAGTCAGCGTCAAAAACTCAGAAATAGTTTTGTCATTTCTGAGTTTCCTGCCTCCTCTCTTCCCAGAGCAGCTCTGATTGGGAGCACCTGGCAGGCTGTAATCACCCCATGACTGGTACCACCTGTTCTCACCCCTTTATAAGCTCACCTCTGTTTGTTCTTCGTTGCCGGCTTGTAATGTCCAACTACTCCAACACCATGCCTGTCTGCGCTTGTCCTTCCATCTTGGTTCCTATCTGGTCAGTTTAGTTTCTATTTGCTGCACTGCTGGTTTCCGCTCCTCTGTTCTTGGTCTCTGGTCTTCACTCCTGCAAAAGTGCAGCCCCTCCGTTTCATTGGACATTCAACTCTGCTCTGTACCTGCCAGCCAGCTCCTGCATCCTTCATCTCCATCTGGTAACTGACTCTGGTTCTTGTCATCCATCATCCACCTTGTGCAATAAACTCTCTTAAAACCAGCTCTGTGTGTGCGCGTGCTGTGTCCGGGTTCATCCTAGACAAAACCATGACAAGTTCAAAACCCAACTAATTGCAAACTGAGAATAAACTACAAAGAAGTCAGGTTGGCTTAGTAACAAAAAGGGCAGGATAAATCAGATCTGGCTTACCCCAAGGCATGGGAAAAACAATGATCTGGCAGAGTGCAGGGGACAGAGGCAGGTATAAGTAGGGGAGTGAGCAGGTGAACGGAGTGAAACTAATTACCAGAATGGGCGGAGCTGATCAGTGGGAAGAAAGTGGCTGGAAGTAAACTGAAGCTGATTGGATGATGACTGGTGAAGGGGAGTGACAGGCAAACAGACAGGATGTTTACTGTGATGTGAACTGAATGACTGGCAGGTGAAAAACAGATGCATTGATGGTTCTTTTTTATTTTTATTGTTTGTTTTTTTGTTTTTTATTTTTAGATTTTTCGCAGCTCTAGTGGCTTGCATTTTATTGCAGTAGGCTGACAGGAAGGGGGTGGGAGAGAGGAGAGACATGCGGCAAAGGACCGCGGGTCGGAGTCGAACCTGGGTCGACCGAGTCGAGGACTAAGGCCTCCGTAAATGGGTCGCGCTACCCGCTGCAATGTTTTACTGTTTTCAAATGTTCTTTTTTGTTTATACACTATCCCTACTTGCTTTTATTCTGTTTTATTTTCCTATATTTTAATCATGTAAAGCACTTTGCATTGTCTCTGTACTGAATTGTGCTATATAAATAAATTTGCCTTGCCTTGCCTTGCCTTGCAGCACCAGCGCGCCCCTCATTAATGGTTCTTGATGCTCAGTCGTAGTCCACACATTGTAAAGCTCCTCAAAAGTCCTAAATCTTTTGAGGGGAAATACTTTCTTTTTATTGCTGTGTTCTTTGTTGAGTCTGTTTTGAGTTGTGGTTTCTGTTTTTATCAACTTTACTTCATGTTTTTCCAGTACCTCAGTAATTTGTTATCTGTGGCTATGCATCGTCTTTGTACGTTAACTGTTGTGATCTTCTCTGTTAATCTTCCCCACAGCCTTCTTAAATTAATTCAATTAGTCTCACCAGTTTTCATACCAGTAATTACCTTCCTAGTATTCATAGTGCTCTTTTTTTGTAAATCTTTGTCAGATTTCTTCTGTTTGTAACCTACTCTGATGCCAGTCACACTCATGATCCCTGTGGTCTGGTTTTACTAGTTTTTTAGTTGTCATAACTCCTGCATCCATGGAAGCTGAACATTATTTTTATTAAAAGATACCTTCACCATGACCCTGCCTCCCTCCTTTCTTTTATTCAAATTAGCAAACACTTGAAGCAACGATACCTTCAGCAAAACCATTAGGAGTGTTGAATTGCATCTCTCGATTGGAGGATCTCCAACAAATGCAGCAGAGAACCCCAGATGACCCATTCTTCATTTGCATGACGGCGTTGGGCATAATGAATTTCATTCTGGATGTGTCACAGCTGGCTGAGCCCAGTGTTGACCCCTGTGGATTCTTCTTTTCTACTCCTCGCATTCTCCCTGCAGAAAAACTGTCTAATCTAAACTCCGTGATCTTTCTGAGAAATGTTGAACATGTGATTCCCTTTTCTTTCTCTTTGTCACACTGTCCGCATCAGACACACACACACATGAATATGCTGCTCCTTTTCTCTTCATCTTTATTTTCAGTCAGAAACGTGACAGTCCTTTGTTCAGCTCCCCAGGCTCCGACAACGGCAGCCGCTATGTGTCAGAGGAGATACACTTTAGAGCCTTGGAGAAAGACTGAGTTCATCATAAAGCTCCCTCTCCTGTGCCATTGTTTTTTTTTTTTAAACCATTATTTGCTTCTTTAATTTTTGTTCTCCATTCACCATCACAGGACTTCTAGACTCAGAGAACCGCTCTCAGGGATATAGCTGATTAACAACATTTATTGATGTTTCTTGTTTCAGAAGACAACAAATCAAAAATCCATTAATGATGTGAAGATCAACCCCACCATATCAAAGATTCTGTCCTAGTAAGTTATTTGTTTCCAGTGCTCAATTATCTCATTAGGACTTAACCTTTTATTGACCAAAGACAAAGACATTTTCTCAAATACTTTAAATAGTCAAATGTACAATTTCTAAGTAAAATACCTCTTTTAAATTTCCCTTCAGTTCTAAAGTTTTTTTTATCACTTAACAATCCCCATTTAGACAAAAATAGCAACACGCAATGGTCTTAGTCATCTTGCAGTTAGCCAAATCCTCAAGCACTTTACTGAAAGACAAGATACATTATCGTTGAAGTGTGTCCCAGGGCTGTGCCAAGATCATTTTTAGGTTGCAAATACCCTAGCAGGAGTCCCGGAGGCATACTTGACAGATGCTTCAACCATTGTGGTTGTTTCTTTTGATGTGGAAGGGAACCCATTTTATACTGAGGATCACTTCTCTTGTCACCTGTCCTGACTGACATATTTATCTTCACTGAGATGCATTTTATCACACCCTAAAGTTTTAAAGTGTAAGTTTCATTACACTTTGATGCTTTGTATTTCAATGTTCAAACGTGAAAATATGTGCCTTTTCATGTCTGTGATTTTCTTTATAGTGTATAGAAAGTTCAAGAACACACAAAGGACTCAGCTGTATGATATTCTTCCTCCTTTATATCCTATTATAGCAAAATGCCAGAGGTGCATTTTATTTCAACCAACTGTACAATGAAAATAAAAACACAGCAGGATAATAAACTATTAATTTTCTCAGCATGATTTCACAATAAATCTAATTCTTATAAAGCAGTTGCTAAAACACCCACTTAATTCCATATCAGAAACACTCTTTTTATTAATATCACAGGGTAGGGAGTGATATTTTCATGTTAGTTGGTGAGAAAAGTAGTGAATAACTGTGATTAATACGTACATGAGTTTCAAGGTTATTTTAAATCAGTAAACATTATCCCAAATGTATTACTTTTATCAGCAATTTCATGTTTCTGACACACCCTTTTGTCAGAGGAATACAGTTCAGATAGAGGACAATACAAGGGGAGCTCAACCTACATCCATCTGAATGACAATTCCCACGCAAAGATGGATGTTAACGTGGATGTGGAGATTGAAGCAAACATTGACAAGGATGACAATCATTGTCAGAACTTAAACTGGTATAAATCTGTTTGTGATGGAGAACGACTGCATGATACAAAAAATAGGTGCAAATTGCTTCCATCTGTCTGTTCTGATAGGTGGGATTCCCCCTGCATGTATTTAGTGCAAACTCCTTTGTAAAACAAACAGGTTACAATCAGTTTTGTCATAAAATTTAGTACAGCCAAATTTGGCAATTTACAACATATGCTATTTGAAGGCTCTTTGCAAAGTCAATTCACTTGAACCATCCAAACAGATTGGTTAAAAAGTTTTCTGTCTAAGGAAACCCAGCTGATTGCATCGAGTCATTGAATTTTAGCATTCACTCTTCCTGGATGGACATGGAGCCACAGTGGACAATCGCTTGCATTGTGTTGTTGACTTTGCAGTAATCCCTCAACCGGAGCATGCATGTAGTAAAAGCGGAGAAGAAAACTATCCTTTAACAAGAAGAAACCTCAAGCAGTACCAGACTTAATGAAAAGCCTTTTTATTCCAGTAACTTAATCCAAGTAAAAAACACAATGGAGTTTAATAACATACAGGCTTGCAGATCTTTATTTCTCGTAATTATTAGGATTTTCCTCTTACACCTGATGAAAACATGACCTTTAAGATTAGACCTGAGGTCTCTGGGCCCATGGCTGGGTCCACTCTGGCCTAGTTGGCTCCTCACAACCACTATTGAGCATTTTTCTTATGGAAAAACACACACACGTGCACTCTTACAAACAACTACAGGTACTTGGATTCAGGTACTTACAGATTCCTTTCTATACAGAAAACCCCTATTATTATCTTTAGCTGCCACCTTATAAATTTTGCATTAAATAACACTGTATAGTCTTCAGTGATGGTATCAAGGCGTTGGTTGTTTGTACCTGTAATACGTCATCGGTTGGTTTTGCTCTCCTTTTTATATCTCACTTTGCAGGTGTAGAAGCAGACTCTGAGAAAGTTATATTGCTCTTTCCCTTTCCTCTCCTGTTTTTCTTTCACCTTTTCCCTCTCGTAGCATTTTGTCTCATCTGTTTATCTTCTATTTTTTTCCAGTTCTACCTTCCCCTTTCTGTGTCCATTTAAATGGTTCCAGCATAAAATCTAATAAAGCTTCTTGCATATATAAACCAAGTGGAGCACTATGGCGAAAGCAGTAAGGCTCCACATGTGAAAGTAAAATCTGTTGGGCTTTCTTTGACATTAAGACAACAATTCTTAATGCTACATTGCCAGACAGGACACACACACAAAAAAAAAATAATGTACAAAACAAAAATATGTATATTGTGTTGGCAATTTGTAATTCTTTAATTCTGTTCTTTAATGCATATTTTTTTGCAAACATCTCTAAATGTAATCCACTTGGACACTCTCTCAAGCATTCAATTTACTTGACAACCCCCAAATGTTTGCTTTAATTTCCCTCTAAACCTGACTTTAATGGAATAAACAGAGGTAAGAGATTGGATTTCATGACCACCAGTGGCCTGTGAGGAGCCAATATCCCCTCAATGTTCTGCCAATGTCATGACTCTGACCCACAAAGCCTTTACTATGGAGGTCAACAACAACAACAAGGCACACATGGTATTGCTGTTTATTACTACTGCCAGTGGGCAAAGAAGCACACATTTAGGTATTATACATTCTGGGCTCAGCTCAAATGTCTGCTCGGGTTTATGCTGTGTTATTACAAGGTGTAAACAGGACCTTGAAAAGAGAGTGTCTAAAGAATTAGATCATGGCCCATGTCGGGCTTTTATAGCTGGTATAATGTACTATAATTTGTGAATGAAAGTCTGCTAGTAGAAGAACAATATTTCTAAAATGCCTGTCATAGAGCATTAAAGCAAAGAGGCACAGGCTTGTTGGATTTGGCTTGCTAGTCATCTTTTGGACTCTGCAAACTACACTGATTTTAATATTTTGAGCAGATTTAATCACCAGTAGGTCTTTTCTCAGGCTTCTCCAGAACAAGCAATTCAAAAAGGCAGAAACGTGTGAGTTTCAGAAGACCACAAACTCCTTTCTCAGTTTCATCATTGCACCTCATTAAGTTTTTATGGACCATGTCAAGGTTTCAGCTGTCCAAAACTGGCCCAAGCCTGTAAATCGTAAGCAACTGCAGAGGTTTTTAGGTTCCCCCAACTTTTATCGCCGTTTGAGAAAAAACTGCAGTTCTGTTGTAGCTCCCCTCCATGCTCTAACATCCACCAAGGTGAATTTCTTGTAGACTGATAAAGCAGACAAAGCATTTTCTTTGTTGAAGAAACAGTTTACATCTGCTTCAGTCCTTCAGCTCACTGGACCCCACACTTCAATTCATCATCGAGTTTGATGCCTGTAATACAGGGGTGGGCACTGTGATCAGTCAACATTGTCCTTCTGATTCTAAAATTCATCCCTGTGACTGTTACTCCAGGTGTTTGTCTTCAATGGAGAAAAACTATGATGTGGGGGAGAGACAGTTGCTTTCAGACAAAGTGGCATTAGAGGAGTTGTGCCATTGGCTGGAGGGAGCAATGCATTCCATTTATCATCTAGACTGAACATAAACATTTTAAGTATCTTAAAACTGCTAATTGACCTAACCCAAGAAAGCTAGGTGGGCTCTTTTCTTCAGCCATTTAATTTGTCTCTTTCACACAGTCCTGGGGCTAAGAATGTTAAACCTGATGCTTTGTCCTGGATGCACGAGGCAGCTAGGATGAGCTGACCAGTTGTAAAGAGGACTGCATTCTCTCTGTCTGCCAGACTGGCAATCACTATATTGCCAAGGACTTTGCCACAGGTTTGGCAGCCTCCAACTCATTCAGTGTCTTACTCACGATTGTTGACTGCTTTTCCAAGATGACTCAACAAGGCCTCCTCAAGAAACTCCTCTCTGCTAAGGAGTTAAGTTCTGTCTACATCCGAGAAGTATTCCATCTTCATGGTCTACCATGCCATGTTTCGGATCAGGGTCCACAATTCATTTTACGGTTTTGGGGAGAGTTCTGTAGACTGCTGGGTATCAATTGCAGCCTCTCCTTTGACTGAGAGAGTAAATCAAGAGGCGGAAACTAAACTCAGAGCTCTCTGTCAGTAGGATCCTTCTAAATGGTCAGATAAGCTACCCTGGATTAAAATTGCCATTGATAGTTTACCATCATGTGCCACCAGTCTGTCTCTTTTTTACCAAGTTCATGGTTACCAACCCCCTGTATTCTCTCTTCAGAAGGAGGCCACTGTTCCCTCTGCCCATGCAGCAGCGCTGCAATATCAGTGTGTCTGGAGGAATGTATGCAAGACCCTTCGTAAATCCAGCGCGGTTTATTCCCACACCGCCAACCACTGTCGTATGTCAGCGCCTATATACGAGGAAGGGCTGAGGGTGTGGCTCTCCACCAGGGACCTTCCTCTCAAAGTAGAGAACTGTAAACTGACCCCAAGATTCCTTGGCCCTTTTCCCATTGTCAATGTTGTTAACCCAGTTGCTGTTTGTTCATGCCTTCCGTGCTCTCTGCGCCCCACTTTTCATGTGTCCAAAGTCAAGCCCTTCAAGACATTGCCATTTTGTGCCCTCCTCCAGACCCCCTCCTCCTGCCCAACTCATTGATGGGGACCCAATGTACATGGCCCAACACCTTCTCTGGTCCAAGAGATGGGGTCTCCACTATTTTGATGATTGGGAGGTGTTATGGATCAGCCCACTATATTCTAGATCGGTCTCTCATCCGTGAGATTCATAGGACACACCGTGACCAACCGTCAGGAACTGGAAATTAAGGGGGGGGGGGGGGGGGCATTGTCATGATTTGTGTTCTGAACTGTTTTGCCATACACTGCACTCCTCTCCAGTCAATTAACCATGCTCACATGTGACTGCCTAACTAGCTCCACCTGGACTCTCCAGGATATAAGCTCCTTCATAACTCACCAGAGTTGTCAGACTGCCCAAAGCTTCATGTGGAAGAGATAGTAGCCCTCTGAATTCAAGCCAAAAAACAGGTACCACAACCTTACTTTCTGCCTTCTGGACCCCTATTCTTTGCATTTTCCCAACCTGGATTCTACAACCTTGACAGATTTAATGTTTTATAACCACCACTTGTTTTCTTTTTTTTTTTTTTTTCCTTTTTTATCACCTGTTTTTTGACTCCTCTTCGCCTGCCGGACTTGTGTGTGTCACCAGAAATTGGAACCTGAGAACCCAGAACTGGACCTGCAGCTCACAAACCATCTCTGAGTTTAACTGTTCCATCTGGATTCACCCCGACAGGTTAGTCCATCCAGATAAAATTTTGCCATTCTGCCATAACACAGCCTCTGACCACCTGTGTCTGCTCCAGAACTGTGTGGTTCCTGTAGTCCAGTGTCCTGAGCTGCAGTTTCCCTGGATTCTAAATAAAGACTTTTAAAAGCTTCTTGTGTTTCCTGGTCTGTTACATCATCAGAAATTAATTGACTTTATGGACGTGCCTCCACATTGTCCATTCATTTCTGATTATGGACACCTGATTGGGCATTATCTCTTAAGTCACCACCATTGAATCTACTTTATTTTTTGTTTGCTTCTTAAGAAATTGGTCTGACTGGATAACTCATGGACAATCAATATCTTATCAACAGTAGACAGCAGGCAGAGCAAACCAGTTGAGGAGAAGAAAAACAATTTCATAGGGGACTAAAACTAACTGCGATAAAAGCCGAATCAATCCAAAGAATAAATAATGCAAATTAAATAACACCAATTCAAAAATTTCCAAAGCATGCTACATGATGCGTTTTAACACTCTCTTTTTTGGCTCTGAGACAGTGGTGTTCAAAGGTGTTTGCTTCAGACCCAAACACAGAACACTGACTGATGTTAATTAAAGTATTTTAACCTTGCTGGTAAATTACACACAACAGAAGCCTGGTTCAGGTTGGTAGGGAGTATACATGTATAAGACACAGGTTAGCTGTCTTTAAAATCAGTCTTGTCAATGTGCCACCAATGATGGAGTCTGGAAATGTCACTGTAGAGTTCTCCTTATGCCTTGGCACACATTCATACTGCGATTGCAGTTTTTTACGTATTATATCTAAAATTAAACCAGTAATAGCACTATGGTTACCAAAAACTTTTCCTTTGGATATTCAAAATTTCTGTTATTGAACTTTTGCAGTGATATATGACAGTGACTCCAACACTTATCTTCTCTTCGCTCCTGCAGACATTTTATGCTGACAGACTGTGGTGATAAAAATGTCTCATACCCAAACTTCTACAACAATTTACTTCTTCAAAAACACAACACACAAACTATAGAAATACACACGTCTCTGGATGGTAGCTATATTTTAACACCAGCATCCAAACAGAATATAAGACGATCAAATATGCTGAATTCTGTTGCAGTTTTATTCTAGTTCAAAGTTTTCTTTAAAACACAGTCATGAACTACTGTATCAGGTACACTTATTAATTTGCTTGTTAGAATCAGCCGATCACATGGCAGCAACTCGGTGAGTTCAGACATCTCAAGTAAGCAGCAATGTCTTCTTAACATCAGAGGTCAGATAATGGGCAGATTGGTGTAGGATGATAGAAAGGGAACATTAGCTCAGACAAACACTCAGTACAACTGAAGTATGCAAATTTCTGAAGGCACAACTCACTTAATTTTGAAGAAGAAGAGCTACAGCAGTAGTCGATTTGACCCGACCTCATTCAAAAGCAACAGGAGGTTAGAGCCAGTGCAGGCAAGTTCTCAAGTTATACCCAATAAATGATTACAATCCTGCAATGTGGGCCACTTTAGATTAAAATAAAAATAGTATAATAGTATAAAATTTTAGTAACACTTGCTATATTTGTAGAAGAAGAAGTAGGTCTGTAGAAAAGACAAAGGTAAAAGCTCTGATTACATGAAATATGCAGGATGCATATTAAAGCTACATCCACCTCTCATCCAATCAGTATAAAAATCCATTCCATATATTCAGCAATCACTTAAAGAATTCTGCAGAAATTATAGTTAATGGGCCATGAGATTCTAGTGGGGACATTTTTGTCATCATCTTAGAGCTCTGACAATGTCTCTGTCCATCGTGAAATAAATTACAATGTATGTTGATCAGGAAACATATCTTTGAAGGGGATTTCTGCGAACCGACTCAATTTAATAATCTCTTTTTGCTACCCATTGTCCAGTTCACTCATGCACTACAGTACTTCCACTCCCAACAAGCGAGAACAGGTGCAGGTTCTATTACATCAACCTGCCTAAGAGGAAAACAGGAACTGTGCAAAGGAAAGATCAAGTCCTTGTGATGTTGGAAAATCAGAGTGACAGAAGATGTTGCAACAATGGCACAACAATGTAAGACAACAATAGGAAGGAAATGGTGGGGAGCAACAAAAGATAAAAAAGAAAAGCTCAGCATGAATAATGAATAAGAGGATGAAATAGGTATTTGTACAGATGTGACATGGTCTATAGAGATATTATCCATAAAATGTGCATTATGTAATGAGATATAAAAGACTAATTGCCACAACATATGTAAAATTCTTTAGCTATTCTCCAAACTGTTTAATTCCCACAGATCTTACAAAAATATAACGGGCATCTGTGAGTGGAGGCCAGAGGACCTGGAGAGAACCCACGTATGCACAGGGACAACATGCGAACTCCATGCAGAAAGACCCCAGGTCAGAACCAGGACCTTCTTGCTGCAGGTCAACAGTGCTACCAACTGTTCTACAGTGCAGCCCTTTTTGTTAATGCTGGGAATAAAAAAAAGACATTTAAAGGTATACTATGCAACCGGGGTTGATTTTCCAGCGAGGCTCCCCCCAGAGGGCGAAAGTAAAAGTGCACTGTCATAAAGATGCTCAGCTGTTCTGGTTTCTCTGTCAAGCCAGGCGCGGTTGTTTTGAGCTTAGCAGACAGGCGAACGCAACGAAAAGTGGAAAAAACGGCAGTACAAACAATGACTAACACAGTGAAGGTATGAACATCAAGCTTCCTGCAGCGCTATCTTGGCGAGCCGGCCGCGGCGGCCGCCTCGCCAAGCCGCCGCCGCCTCGCCAGTTTTATTATTATTATTTTTTTTTTTTTTATGTTGGCAAGACCGACACCGCCACCTCCTCGCCAAGCCGCGGCCACCGCCTCGCCGCGGCCGCCGCGGTAGCGTCTCGCCAACATAAAAAAAATAAAAATAAAAAAAATAAAATAAAATAATAATAATAATAATAATAATTATAAAACTCGACATGCTTGCATGTTTATTTGACGTTAACACGCGGTTCTTTGTTGTTGCTTTCGCGCGTGCATATAGTGAATGGCAGGGCAAAAACACATGGAGTTCTCGCCGTTAAGCGAGACTTCTGTGTGTGCGGGCCGAGGGCTCTTGCAATTGCAAGTGCGGTATTTCCCCCACAGACCCCCAGGGCAGCCGAGAAAACCTTTGTTCGACCTGAAATGACTCATTTAATCATCCAAAACGGTATGGAACACATTAATTAACTGAAAAATGTTGCATAGTATGCCTTTAAGGTGGATGTGTGTGGCCTTTAACAAAACTTTAATGCTGTGTTCATACTGTTAATTCAGTTTTAATCTAACTCGTGACAAATATAAACAGAGAACATGCCTGTCACGATAAACAATAAATCAATTAACCGCACGATAAATTTTAATCACATGATTAATTAAATTAAGCTTGATAATTTGCGTATGCATACTCCCGCTGTGTTTCCCAATCCTCTCTCTGAGACTGGATTACAAAAGGAGGAGTTAAATCTTGTCAGGGTTTCCCCCAGAAAATGGGTTAATCATGGCAGTATTTGTGGCAGTGGGTTGCGGGTGGTGCGTGCAGAAACATGGAGCGAGGAGCTTTGCGTGATGCAGCTCGAAGGAGCGATGATGCCAATTAGCCCATTAATTAAGCCAGTATGTCGAGAGAATATTCTTGCGTTATTATGCCGTTATCATATTAGTTGACAAAGGTCTCCAAATGACAATATTATGGTTTATCGTGATAATTTTTAGAAAAGGTTACCGTCCAGCAAATGGTGACAGGCTTAACAGAGAGGATTACCTGATGTTCGATGCTCTAATGTTCGAAGTATTTTAACATTTGAGGGATTATTATTGGTCATCTATAAATATCTGCCACAGTACATACCACTGACAAATTGCTGAAGTGATTGACCAAATTCTACCAATGGCTATAGACAGCAGGTCTGAAGGACAGCACAGAAGGACTGATAATGGCAGCGCAGGAGCAGATGTTCAGCACCAGAGAAGGAAGCCAAGATCTACCACAAAAGGCAAGATCCCCAGGTGCAGCATGCTAAAAAAGGCCACAGAAACAGTTTAGTGCACAGCAAATTTGTCTGAGTAACATTTACTCAAATGGAAGAAAATTTACTCAGAAACCGACATTTGGTCCCACTAAAAATATTTTCTTCAATTTGAGGACATTTTACTCAGGCACATTTTCTGTGTATTTCACAGCAGGGTGTAAGATGCTAGCAGGAGAGGTTTGCAGGGAATGCCACAACCAAGTAGGCAACAGAAAGATTTCTGCAGCATACAAATTGAACACTGCTAGGTCAAAGTGGGAATCACCTCCAACAGTATTGGAAAATAACCTCTGGGGACTTCCAGACACAAACCGACAAAATGGTGATGGCCAACCAACTGGACATTGTGATCATTGATAAACAACAGCTATTGTCATTGATGAGGCCATCTCAAAAGATGGAAATATCACGACAAAGGACCCCAAAACCGGAGAATTGTCTCCAACAGATACCGGGAGGAACATTGAAGCTGTAAGCTCAAAAGAGTGCAGTCTTAGGAACAGCAAAGATGAGAACAGTGTTTGTAAGAATTAACTTTTCTGTTTTGAAGTATACAGCATTAGTTAGCTATTAACCAAACCAACTTTACAATAAAAATCTTTGTCATTGCAACATATGTTCCAATGAAATTTGTCCTACATTTAATCCATACCTTAGGGAGCAGCATCATTGTGCAGCACCTGGGGAACATTCAGGGGCTAAAGGTTGATCAGGGACCCAGAGTGGCAGTTAAACCCAGAACCTCTAGTAGTTAAAAGCACAATGTTTTAACTACTAGGTCACAACTCGCTGGCAAAACACTCATGCTAATGATAGTTTTAGGGCTGCTTTTGGCCCAGATGTCACACTTTGATCAAGTGTGTGACCAGCTTAGTACTGCAAGGGTTGCCACTCCCCTTTGACTGCATATTTAAATTAAGGAATAGAAAAAATCTCCCTGTGGAGCCTCTTTCTAATAACCTTTATGCATGAAAGCATTAAATTTTTTTATTTTTTTTAAGTATCAGGTTACAAATCAAGATGTACCTGGGTCCAGAATTTGTTTTTGAGTAAGTTTTTAAAAACAAATATAAATTTGTTATTTACACACTGTGATAAAATGTCATAAAATACTGAGTATTTGCTGTACAGATATTTGAATTTAAACCTTAGAAAAGACAGATGGAAACAAGAACATTGCTGTTGATACTTTTCCCTGTAAAACCTGTGATAAAATGCAACTAAATAACAATGCCTATGTCATTTGATGTGTGTCTCAACAAACACTATCTGATGGGATGCTGAATACAGATCACAGTGGGAAGTTTCTCAAGCTTTTGTTCTCTTCCAGCTGCATCACAGATTATGAGTCTTGCACAGTAAGGTTGAGACAGATACAGACAGGTACTTCATTTTCTGAGAGGGAACATATTTACTATTCCAATCTGGCACTCACTCATGAAATCTATTAGATCTTTCTCTCTTACACACAACCGCACAGTCACACACAAACGTGAAGGTCACTGATTTTATCGACTCAGCCCTTCAGATGTGTACGCTGCCACTTGGTGGTAAATCTTGACATTGTGTTTGATTAGGTGGGCGCATCTGTGGGCTGTACGCTCACGCATAGGATCGCAAGCTGCTGCCTGAACAATAAACACAACATAAATTAATTCTGATGCGAGAAAACCAAAAGTGGCAAACAAATTACATCATTGTTTTTGACATGCCAACGTACCTTTAATTCTTAATAACGAAAAACACAGGATTTGACATCTACAGCCAATATGCTATTTCCTATCTGTTTTTGTTTTAAAATAAAACTGAAAAAAAAAAAACGTATTACAAATGTCACACGGAAGAGTGAATAACGCAATCTGTTCAATTAGTTTTATTTTTAATCAATGTGTTTAATCAGTTTTAAAATGCTGATTAAAAATTACTAGACTTCTAAATAAATAAAAAAAGTCTTTTGACATGATTGTTTTAAGAGTTTCAAATTGCAATCATGATTTGCTTTATTTAATAATGTTTTGTCATAAAACTAAAATAAAAAAACAACAAACTGCATTAAGCAAAAAGCATCTTTCCTTTTGTACAATAATGAGGTAAGTTAGACTTGAAGAAAAGAGGAAAAATGGTCACTGCAGAGGTATTTTGAATGCAATGCACCAAAAACTAAATGCTGCAATAGCACATCAACACCAAAACCTGATTATTACACCAGACTGTTGCACTAAGCATGTTAAATTGGATCAACTTTGGCAGTTTGAGTTGATATTTGATTGATGTGATCAGTGAAATGTTGGTCTTTTTGAGATTTAACTTAACCCATGGTGTCATCAACATACCTGAAAAAGACACTAAAGCTCTCTTTAGACACACCTCCTATAACAGTTTTGCAACAATGGGATAAACTGGGGATCCTATAGCACACCCAGGTTTCTGCCTATAATATTGCCCCTTATATGTGAAGTAGGTTGATTGCAGGTGAGCATGACTCAGCTCCCTGAGAACATTAAGTGGCCACCAGAGGATTAACAATTGGTTGCTGGCCTGGTGGTCCTCTTTTGCATATGAACAACCAGTTTTGTCACTCTTAAACTTGTCTATTCACCAGTTGTATGCCTACAACTCTACAGACTGAAAGAGTATCTCGTGGAAGAGCCAAAACATTTCAACAAAGTAGAACCTGTCTAGAGGACTAGAGGACCTCTCCATCTTCCTGTCTCATATTTGGCAGAAAAGGAAGAAAACAATTATTAGAGACAAAGCACTTGGAATACACAATATATTTATAACAATTGGAATTCCAAGGGGAATTTTATCATTCTTTCCCTTGTATCTCTTCTTTCTTTCACCTCTTTTCTCTCTCTTTTTTCTCTTCTTGTTCTTCCCTTACTCTCCTACTTTCCTATTGTATTGTCCACATAATTTAAAATACTCCCCACAGGAATCACAGTAAAACTATTTACATGCATAAATCAAGCACTATGGCGAAAGCTGGTTGCTCCACTTGTGAAAGTAAAATCTGTTGAGCTCTATTTGGCATTAACACATCAATTCTTATTGCCACATTGCTAGACAGGACACTGGAAAAAAAAGAAAAAAAAAGAAAAAGGAATTCCAAGGGGAGACACACACTTACAACTTTATCCTAAAGCCCCCATGTAGTAAAGCACGGAGTCCACCCTTCTGTGTCGGCTGCAGGCGCGTGTCTGAAGAACCGTCCAGGGGCGCATCGATTCATAGCCCGGCCCCTCACTGTGTACGTGACTGAATGATGTCGGGGGCTACATACACACTCACTCCTGTCTATGCTTGTGTTCTCACAAACAAAACAGATCCGCATTCCAGTGCCAAGTAAGGCGCTGGGTTCTTGATAGATTTCGCCAGGTGTTTCTAGGAGTCCACCAAGATAAACATTAAAGAACAATAAAAAAAAAAGCTTTTAAACCATAAACCTGCTTGAAGGTTACCCGCCATAAAACCTCATGTGACTCTTACCTGGTATCCCACAAGAAGGTTGGGTGAATTTGTAGCCTTGGGTGACCCTGCAGACTCCATCATATGAGAACTCCAGGCCCCAAAGTTTAACGATAGTAATTAGAACTTAGGTAACTTCTACTGCTTACAAAAATATATGATTGTTACAAAAACTGATTATATATTTCCATAACAGAATCTATTCAGTTTCTTTTTCATGCGTGACCATGTTGGTCTTCAGGGGGAATTGCAGTATTGTCATAACTTGTCTCATTTCAATCCACAGTGGGGAGTGTTGGCCTAGTGGTTAGAGCACAGAGTTTCGGTCCCAGAGGTTCTGAGTTCAACTCCCATAAGGTGCCATTATGGGTCCCTGAACAAGACCCTTAACCCCCATGCGCTGCATAGTGGCAGCCCACTGCTCCCCAAGGGGATGGGTTAAGATGCAGAAGTGAATTTCTCTGTTGTGAGATCAATAAAGTTCAATTATTATTTGGCTTGGAAAACTCATGCAGAAAACATTTACATCTATATGCATTTTGATGACATTTCCAATGAGAAGTATGAATAATATTTTATAATCTTTGTTCAGGGAATGTAGACAATGTTTTAGTTTTGCCAAAGATGTCAGTGTTTCCCCAGAAAAATGTGAGAATGTTCCATTTTCTGCTGTTGTTATGGTGTGCAATGCTGTCATTGGTGTGGGAGCAGTGTGCATGCATACTGCCTAACTAATGAACCTTCAAGATGGCAGATAATAACGTTTTATTATTAATAATATTATCCTCTACAAAGAAAGTAATTTAAGCTTTGTTTAGAAATTAGGTTTAGGATTTAAGTTGTTAAACATATTACTAAAAAATTAAACAAATTATATTTGTCATTTATTAATTTTATTTGGAGGTGTATTTTTAATTCTGTGAGTATATAAATAACATTGAACATTTCAAATAGCTGATTAATGAATGAGAGTAATATGTACATTTAGTGCAGAGAGCGAGATCAGTCTTCGGCCTCCATTAGTTCGGCCTTAAAGCTGTCTCGGTTACTATGCAACAGACGTTACGCTCAGGTAAGCACAGGGACAGCCAATGATGGCCTAACCGTCTAAATTCACATCAAATCTCTTCCGGTCTTTGTTTTTTCGTGGCTGATGGAGGACTCGATCTACGTGGGCCGGGTCCTTCAACAGCTGCATCCTTCATAGGCCGTATTTGTGGGCCGATTACATCACGACAAGGCATGTCTAAATTCATGAATCCTTGTAGACTCCTTCAAATGCGGCGCAAAATTTAAATTGCGCTTTGAAGGATGGGTGCGGTGTGTCCTTCATGGATAATCCTATCCTGTGATTCATGGCGAGTTGCTGTGTAAGGATGTTGATGGTCCTTGTTTAAAACAGTGCTGTCTAATTCCAGTCCTCGAGGACATACATGCGTTGGTGGTGTCTCTGCATTAACACACAGTGTAAGACCTCCATTGTATCCAGCTGTACTGGAGCAGGGAAGGACACTGGCCTTCGGGGATTCGAGCAGCCCCAACCTGGTATAAGCTAGATGTAAAGTGTAAAGTGGCCACAGAAAGTGGTCACAGAATATGGATACATCAGGGTCTCAAGCTTTAAGCTAATTTCATCAGATAAGTTGTTGTTTCATATATTTATTTTGATAATATATAGAGCTCACCCTGATGGAGGGAATATATGTAAGACTGGAAAACCTTATGTGTTAAATGTCACACAACCTGTAATTAACAATAAGACAAATAAAAGGAAGTGGGAGTTTTTTTATTGTATATTTCTGTCAAAATTCTCTGACAGCTCGATCAGAGGATAGCTGTATCATGTCCTCTTCAAAGTAAACATAGACAAAAAAGACTAAAGACAAGCTGAAGGCGAGATATAAACCAGCTCAGTATGATTTATTGAGTACTTCTTGCCCTCTCTTCCAACAATCAGATGTTCCCGCTGTTCAGCCAGCTATACAGGCTTGCACAGACAGCAGTCATTTCAGAGAGTTATGCAACTAAAAACACGGCAGAGGTTGGGGTTGTGGAAAATACAGAGGGATACTTTGATCAAGTAAAGAACCCAATGGGTGACAACACGAAGAAAGAACTCTACATGAATTGGTTGATGGGAAAAAAAATACATTCATGGACTTCTGTGATTTTTTTATATTTTGTTGTCAGAGAAACAAGGTAGTTAAATTAATTTATCTTCATTTTAAAAATACAAATTTCTCCTTCTGCCATTCTAATTTTCTGACAAAAATAGAAAAATCAACCATTCATTAACAGAAATGTGTTAAAAAAAATCATAAAAGTTGTTTGCCCAACATCCCTGTAAAAAAACAATTCAAGTTGGAGCAAAGTAAGGCCAGTCTAGTAAATGAAATACGAACACAATTATTTTATACCAGAAGCCTTTCACTTTCTTAAATCAGGCAAACAACATAACCTCCAAATCCTTAATTGGTGTTAAATTGAATATATGTGGTGCTCTAAAATACATTTAAACTGAGCACAATACAACACAGGTACAAACCAAAGTTCTCATCAGACGACCTGGAGGTAGCCCGAACTGACCAAGTGTTTTTTTCTTTATATATATATATATATATAATATATGATATATAGATATAATAGATATATATTATATATATATATATATATATATATATTGGGGTATATATACCCCATGAGGGATAAAGGGATCAGAAAAGGATGGATGTGTATATATAGATATATATATATATTATATATATATATATATTATATATATATATATATATATATATATATACATACATTACATATAGTATATTATATATATATATATATATAATATATAGATATATATATATATATATATATATAATATATATATATATATATATATATATATGAGGCATTTTTCTTGGTGAGTATGGTCTGCAATTTTGGTAATAAATTGACTATAACACACCTATTTGGTTGTTTGCCGAAGCTTAATATAAGTATCTTAAAATCCTAACCTTTCTTATCAGGGATTGAAAGTAGTCAACAACCTCGTAGATTCTCAGATGATCCCCACAAATATAACAGGGAAGCAAAAAATATCTATCAAATCCTATTTCAACAATGAAGCAATAAAACTTTACCACCGGAGACTGAACAAATATACAGAAATAGACCTCAAACTTATTCTGAAAGCAACATTACAGAACATGAACAAATTGGGTAAAATTTCACTGAAGTATTGGCAAAATGAGAAATATCCTCAGTAAAGTTGATGTGAAATATTTGTGTTCCAAAGCACGGAGACATTGATTTCGGATTTCGCAGCAGCTTTCTGCTTTTGCTCTGTCAATAATCTGAACTTTGAGCTTCTGTTTGAGGCAGGAGTTTCTGAGCATCACCTGAGCTGCCTGATGCCTCCGAATGCCAAACATGACACATTCGGCATGTTAATGAGCTAATTAATGAAACTCATTATTGTCCTCATTAAAAAGCATTTCAGTGTCAGTTCGAGTCTCTGCATATATTACAAAACACTGAAATAAGAGGGATAATGTGCTCTGCATGGTAATGCCTGTCTTATTTTATAAACAGAATAAGTGAGTTCAGTGAGATAGAGAAATTCAAAGACTATAAGAGCCACCTGGGACTTTTCAGTCTCTGTGTGATTAACATGGCGCTACTATCAAAACTGTGCATATTCCACAAACTAACAGGATGTCAAAGAAAGGTCCATTGATTTATTTAGTTCTGCAGTATTTCATCATTGTTAACATTTTAATAACATGAAAGAGTTATGAGTTATATCAAGAACAAAATCAGCCATCCATGTATTGTACTATGGGCTCCTGCTCTGCAGAGAAACAAAACGACCTCAACTCTCAAATGCATATAAATACAGTAGAATGATACGTCACATTTCATCAGTATTACATGGTCTACATATTGTGACTGTCTAAGACTTTCCCCACTCATCAGTGATTTTCTCACTCAACTCAACTCAAACTTTATTTATAAAGCACATTTAAAACAACCAGGGTTGACCAAAGTGCTGTACAGATAAAAGATAAAAACTGAATGCTAAAATACATAAACACAATGCAAAAAGAAAAATTGAATGCAGATAAAAATATAATAGGATAAATGTTTCAATTTAAATAAAATATTAAAATAAATTATAATTTGCCAAATGTCCACCTAGATTTAAAAACCTCCAAGGAGCCTGCCGATCGAATATGCCAAGGCAAGTTATTCCAGAGTCTCGGTGCCGCTGCCATAAAGGCACGGTCACCTTTGGTTTTAAGTCTGGTTTTAGGCATGGCCAGTAGCAACTGATTAGAGGATCTCAGTGTTCTGGCCGGTACATGGATTCTGAGAAGCTCAGTCAAATACTGGGGGGCTGGACCATTAAGAGCTTTAAAAACAAACAATAAAATTTTAAAATCTATTCTAAAAACAACCGGGAGCCAATTTTCTGGATGTTGTAGTAGTTTTCTATCCACTTTTTTCTTGACAACGACAGATAATTTATACCAAGGGGAGTTTCTGCTATGATGTGCTTCTCTAACACATGGTTAACTTGTTTCAGAATACTTCTATAATGCACTGGCATTGCATTACCCAAGACTGGTACAGTTTTATAATTAATCTCTAAAGATGTGGCCTTGTCTTTACAAGTAAGTTGATCTGCTGGTCCAAAGTGGTCTGCTATCAGATTCCAAATTACGGAGGGAGACAATTTAATTTTGCGACAGTGCAGCGTTGCCTGTGGCCTTCAGGGGCACTGACCGGAGGTAGCACCCTAGTGGTCTAAAAGTGGTCTTACATTGCGCTGCTTTAGGTGTTTTCTGCTCCTTAGAGCAGCTCTTATGATACAGAGCAGGGGCTGCACCAGCCAGTACAATCTCACTCCTACTCTGAATGTCACTGAAGGGTAAATAAATGCTTATTTCTGTAGACTTTCTATTACTAAAAGAAAAATTGGACTCAACAGTTCATAGCATGTCAATCTGAAGATACTTTGCTGTATTACTATCCCCTAGGAGTTTATGTCTGTCATGAGATGGGCTTTAAAACTGATTAGCTGCTTTTCCGAACCGCTTTATCCCTCATGGGGTCGCAGGGGTTGCTGGTGCCTATCTCCAGCGTTCACCGGGCGAGAGGCGGGGTACACCCTGGACAGGTTGCCAGTCTGTTGCAGGGCAACACAGAGACAAACAACCATTCACGCACACACTCACACCTAAGGACAATTTAGAGAAGCCAATTAACCTAACAGTCATGTTTTTGGTCTGTGGGAGGAAGCCGGAGTACCCAGAGAGAACCCACTCATGCACAGGGAGAACATGCAAACTCCATGCAGAAAGACCCAGGGGTGTACTTGAACCCAGGACCTTCTTGCTGCAAGGCAACAGCGCTACCCACTGCGCCACTGTGCAGCCCTTGATTAGCTGCTTATTAATTAAATTCAATTCAGTTTTATTTTTTATATTTACTTCAAAAAGTCAAATTCAATCAAATAATCCAAACAGATCGGTCAACAAGTTTCGCCTCTAAGGAAACCCAGCAGGTTGCATCAAGTCTCTCCAAGCAGCATTCACTCCTCCTGAAAGAGCGTAGAGCCACAGTGGACAGTCGTCTGCATTGCTGATGGCTTTGCAGCAATCCCTCATACTGAGCATGCATGAAGCGACAGTGGAGAGGAAAACTCCCCTTTAACAGGGAGGAGAACCTCCAGCAGAACCAGAACCAGGCTCAGTGTGAACGCTCATCTGCCTCGACCGACTGGGGCTTAGAGAAGACAGAGCAGAGACACAAAAAATAAAACACAGAAGCACACATTGATCCAGGAGTACTTTCTATGTTATATGGTAACAGCGGATGACTGCCCCCGACCCAGTTGGTTGAGGCCATCTGCCTCGACCCAGTCGGCAGAACAGAACGTATAAAGTGAGAAGCTGATAAACTACAAGAAGAGGTGAAAAAAATTAGTGTGTTAATATATTATATATTTTACCTAAAGATATTAAAGATCACAGCAGAGAAATGCAGTCTTACATTTTTTTAAAGTGTGTGTAACAAAGAAGACAACTGCCTTTTCTAACCTTTACTTGGAGAACCTTGTGAATAAGAGCAGGATTTTTTTTGTCAAGGTTAGCTTTTATGAGTTTTTTCTTCCTCTCTGTGGTAATTCTGAGTTCTTCTGAAGCATGTCTCTGCCTCAGGTATCAGGAGACCACCAACTCATTACGCCTTAATATCACAGTGATTGATGCCTTAATATTAGAGCTGCAGATTGCAAACCGTGACAAAGACAGTAAAGCAGAATGTGTGGACACAGGGCTGCTCCGATGTGCGCTGATGAAACAGCAGCGGATCCATTAATGTTACAGTTGGTCAGTTTAAGGTAATAATGAAAAAAACAGCCAACGTAGTATGCATTTTTTCTCTTAAGTTAATTTGTTTTGTGTGAAATAAGTGAATTTCTCGGAAATAAACATTATGCACATAATGGGCCAAGTCAGTAGGTTTCAAATATTTACATAGCTTCGGGTTATGTTTGTGAAGCTTTCCACAGACACCCCAATTATAGTTAGTTTGATAATTAATTTGATTTTAACTTCTTATCAACAGCTGTCAGACATTTTAGATTTAGTGGATTAATTTCTAAAACATATGCAGGTGATAAAAAAATAAGAATCTCGACAGATTTGCCCTTTCACACAAATATTACATTTTGAATCTCCTGATTAAGTTATTTTTGCTAAATTTCAATAAAACAGTCAAACCACTTTGGTCTTCCTTAGAAAACAAAATCAGTAAAACTAAAGCACCTATCAGTGCCAGCTATAAATGTCATTCAGCTGGTTTATGGCACTCAAAACCATGAGCTCATCGCCCACAGTGTGGTGAGTGTCTGTCTTTCCTGGGTTTATTACTTACGCCTTGTTTTTATTCTTCCAAGAATTACTTTCCTGGAGCGTACCATGTGCCTCCTCCACAGTGTCCACTCGACGATGTCACCGATTCCTAGTCTAATCCATGACTGCAACACTCACCATGGAAACACTCATCTACAGGCGCTTGCTACTTATCCTGTACGCCTACTCTACTTACCACAAGTTACCTACTTGTCTGCTAGAGAAAATCCTTAAAAGTACGTTTGTGACCCAAGAGCTAAAACCGTTCAATTAACAATTTATTACTTTTTTTTTGTTTTTTCTGTCAACAGAACCAGCATTATATTCACACATTCATGTTTAAGGAGTCAGTGATCCTCCTTCTATGATGCAAATTTAAAAATTTGGTTTAATGTAGGAAATCATTTGAAAAAAACCTCTCATTGAGCATATGGAAATATATTTAAATTCATTTATTTCTGTTGATTTTAATGATTCTGATCTCATTGAAAACCCCAAATTTAGATTTATGACATGATTACCTATAAAAATGGATTTTAATCGCAGATTTTATTCTATGTCCATGTTATAGGCACGCCTTATGACTTGACAACTGTGTCTGTCGACACCTTCAAAAGAATATTAAAAAAAGAAACTGGATATTAATGGAAAGTTGAGTAGAAGGGGAGAAAAAAGTGTAATGAGAAATATCAACAAGCAACAAGAACAACCACAACCCTGAGAGGACTGTGAAGTAAAGTCCTTTCATGAGTTTGAATTATTCACAAAGCGTAAACTGTGGCTGGAGTCAGTGTCTCATGAGCCCCAACGTCCAGATGCATCCTGGACATAAGCTACAACTGCAGCATTCATTGTGTTAAGCCACCTAATTTCATTTTTTAGTAGGACTTGGCACCCGCCCGGGCTGCCAGAAGCCGGTCCAGTGACCGTGGTATTACTGCGCTTCACTGGCCAGCACACCGGCTTGTCCCGAACCACACAGAGAAACAGCGGAGCATTGTGAAAATGAAGATGACAGACAGGAGAGCCAACAATGCAGACAAGCTGAGTGACGCTATCAAAGCAGCCTGGGCAGCAGAGCCCCGGGCTGATCGCCTCAATGCCACGTCGCGTTTGTGCAACACACGGACCGGGTGTTGACAGCACATTTACAGGGTGACACATCTGTATTAAAAACCTTTATTCTATTCGTATATGTGTAAAATTCAGCATTTATGAGAAGCCAAACTGTACTGGCAGGGGATGGAGATATATGAGTTTTTATTAAAATGCTGAACTAACCTAACTTTTTAATGATATCCTAATTCGGCGAGATGCACCTGTTGTTTACCAGGCATGGGAATATGTCTTACAGGACTGGAATAAATTTTGAATCTGTTGCTTCACATCGCTGTTGTTGCTTGCCATGGATAATCACATAATATGTGTTATTTTTTTAAAAAGTTGCAGCTCAGGAGACGTCCCTTTAAGTCTTTTTAATAATATGTATCCCATGCTGTAAATGCCTCATTTATTGTGTTGTCAAAAATTAAGGCTTTCTTAGCTTAACACACAGGCTCGCGCCCTTCAAGGACAAATGATGACAGAATGTTTTAAGAATTATACCCCAGAACAAAACACCATAGCCCCCTCTGAAGGATTTTTAAACAAGCCCTGACGCTGAATAACTGAGTGATTATATAATACAATCGCTCATTTTAAGACGACCTCTTCATCGTCACACCGTATAATAGAGAGTGTTTATTTTCAAGCACTGCTTCAACACACAAAGCCCACAGACCCTTTTGCTTGACAGCGAGCATTCCGACTTATAATTCTAATTAATTGCTGTCCTTGACTCCTGCATGGGATTTGCAGTTAGGGTGTGAATCTCAGCCGAAGCTGTGTCGTCGAAAAAGGAGAAAGAAGAGAGGAAGGAGGTGGCACTATAGCTCCTTCCTGACTCCATTCAGTTCTGGGAACTTTAAAATGTCATAAACGTTTCATTCTTCAAGGAAAATAATGGCCAGGCCGCCAGGCACAGCTTTTAGAGAGGGAAACGAGAAGCATATCTCTGCCCTAAATGCTGTGGAGCTGTTCAGTAACTTCCAAATCACATACACATGAAAGTGCAGCAATGTTTACTTAATCTTCACAAGTGTTATTTGCTCTTTAACTTGTTTGATTTTTTTGATTATTACTATTTTAAAATGGGCTATTTTTAATGCCCTGATCTAACCTGATTGAAGACATTTCCTTAAATACCATCATACCTCATATTCACATTAAACTGCACATTTCTCCTTGCACTCAGATGATCTCTCTGCTCCCAGGAAACTGAAGTCCCTACACCGGTTTCCTGGTTTACTCTGAAAGTCTGACGACAACTGATGCCATTGGTCAGTTGATTTTTTTATTTTACATTTTATTCAGATTTTTTCACTGTCTGTAAACAGGATTAGTGCTGCTATTTAATTAATCAAGAAATTGTCAAATGATCACTCAAATTTGTTGTTAGCTGAAATTGAAAAACGCATAAAATCGTCGTAATACATATATTTGACTATGTCAATAGTATAAGCATTGCTTTTATTTATAATGATGGTCTGATGAGTAAAAACAATGTAGGTTCTTTTTTTCGATTCATTCACAGGGTAGTTCAAAGTACTTCAAAGGAAGAACAAAGAGAAATTAAAAACAAAATGAGAAATCAATGATCATATAAAAGTGTAAAAACATTAAACATAACCTCATAAAAAACATTAAAGGAACACAACAGCAATTGACTTGAGACCTGATAGAAATGATACAACAGCTGTTGGATTTTGTGGATAATCTGCAGTAAACGGTAATGTCTTGGAACCTAAATTGAAAAAGCAACTGTTGATTCCAGAGACAAGCTGCATAGAAACTAAATGCTGCCTTGCCCTGTTTAGCCATCGACCTGAGGACACAGAGTGAAGAGGTTTCTAAAGATTTGAAGGGTCTACATGGTTCATACCTGACCAGCAACACTCAAACGTATTTAGGCCCAAAGCCATTCAGTGCCTTATAGACTACAGACAAGACTTGAAACCCTATCTATCATTTAACAGGGATTCAACGCTGTTATTGAAGGAATGGTGTAATATGATCCATTTTCATCAAGACTCTGGCATCACTATATTGCATGAGCAACAGCTGCCTGATTTCCTTTTTTACAGAAACCTTCAAATACATCATTACAACAATCTAACCCAGTAAAGCTGAAGGCATGCAACAGTTATTCTGTGTGCTATTTTATTAAGAAATCTTTTTTTTTTTTTTCTGGCAAAATTTTTGGAGATGGTAACAGGAAGATTTGTTGATTAGCTTTATTCAGTTGAGTTCTGGTCTGAGTCCATAATTGTACCTAGCTTATCTGATTGCTCTGAGATATGTGGCACCATGGTCTAGTTTAGTAATTATTTTTAAGCTTGAATTGTGGGACACAATACAATGAGATATAATTTAAGTCTATACTTCGGACACACTAAATCACTGACCGTGGAGGACTATGATCACGCAGGGACACAGAAAGTGGGATCATGGAGGTGTTGAATGAAAAGCAGCCAGATAATCCCTGGAGTTTCTAAAAGTAGAATGGGAGAAAGATATTTTCGTTATCAGGTTCCTCTATTGGGAAACCTGTTCAGTCCTTGAGGCAGACACCCTGTCTACTTTTAAGACTAGGCTTAAACCTTTCCTTTTGAAAAAAAAAATATCACTGCGGGGGTTTAGGGTATCCTAAACTGTCTCTGTAGTTATGAGGCTGTAGGCTGAGGCTGCTGGAGGATATAATAACCACTTTTTCTCAATCTGCCACATCATTCCCTTGCTACTCACCAATTTTTTTATAACTTTCTATCATTTAAACTTTTATCCTTTTGTTCTCTCTCTGTTTTTTTTCTCTTCATAGCTACATATGGCCTGGCGATCTGTTCAGCTGTGACACCGTCCTGGAGAGGGTTATAATGCCGCCAGCAACTTCATATTCTTCTTCTATAGGTGATACACTTGGGCCTGTCTCGGTGTTTAACTGTCTCTCTCGTAGATAAAAGGAGTTAGTGCGGCAATAACCCTTTTACCTTTCTCTCTCTTAGAAACCGACCCGTACTGTATCTATTTTGGATCAGTACTTCTGTGTTCTGTTTGTCGGTATGCTCTGTCTTCTCAGACCCCCGGTGAGTTGTTGCATTTGGCCATTCACATCAAACCTGGTTCTCCTGAAGGTTTCTTCCTGTTAATCAGGGAGTTCTTCTTTCTGCTGTTGCTACATGTATGCTCGGGATGAGGGATTGCTGCAAAGTCAACGAGACAATGCAAGTGACTGTCCACTGTGGCTACGTGGTCGTCCAGGGGGAGTGAATGCTGCAAGTCAGCAGCCATGTTTATTCCTTTATAGAACTGAAATGTGTCTGGATTGAAAAGAAAAAAAAAATCCAAATATGTTGTTCATATGGCCACCAGATGAATTAATCTGACCATGACGTGTAATTACATGCACAAGGCTTTTTTCAGAATAAAAGCACTTTGATGGAAATAGTCATATATCCGTCTGCGGTTAAAAATAAAGTGTTGTTGTTCAAACTTTATTGAACAATAATACACAAAGAAACTTTTGAGCACCCAAAATGGACCCTCGGCAGGTTCTAAGAATGGTAATGATGGTGCTGTACTCCCTAATTAAGCCACAGACCAAAGCAACACATGCTGTTACATGTGTTACAGGATGAGGAACATAGGGTACACATGTGCAGTCAGGGCAGTTTGCCCCAATCTGAATGACATGATCTGAAGTGTTAATACGGACTCTGCTTGGATTAAGGATCGGCATAAACCTCAATCTTAATACAATTGATCTTAATCTGATCACAATATTCCGACTGCCGTGAACCGTGTTTACATGAGACATTTTTATTCCGGCCCTTTATTCAGATTACTTTTGTCCATGTAAACATAGTTTATGTTTAAAATGATGTAAATATAATGTAATCTATTGATTGTCTTTAGATAACCTTTTCTTTTTTTACCAGTCTGTCTGTATGAATTGACATTGTAAAGTGCTTTGAGATTACGTATTTTGAATTAGCACAGACAAATAAAGCCTGTAGACATTGACCTCAGTGAAGAGATGTGCTAACTATGTGGAAATCCAGGGAAATGTCTTTCTTATAAATATGACAAAACATTTAGCAAGGACCCAAATATAGCCGCATGCCTATGCCCCATGTGTAACTTTGCTGAACGCTCTGCTCCAGTTAAGTGTCCCAATTTAGCAAAGAGAGACAACATGTACCTTTTGATAACCCTCTTTGGCTCTATTATTTTAGCCTGTGTTATCTCAAAAGTGACAGAGAAATATGCTTTTGACATAAAACACTTAAAGTAGATTCTAACAACACTGCAACAAAAAAGACTCATATTCTCCCAAAACTCACCATTAAAATAACGAACACATGCAACTGTTACACATATCCAATTTACAGGGCAAACCAACATTGAATAGTGTCATACTGGAATAACTAACTCATTCACATGTAATAACATTATGGACAAGGAAAGGATACTATAAAAAGTATACAAAGTCAGCATCTCTGATTTTACAATACACAATGAGCTGATCAAAATATCGATTTGCACTTTAATTTGACATCACTTACTAAGAAATGACAAGGTACAAATGACTGTAACATCAATCCTATTTAAAATCTTAAGTCTGTGCAATATCAGTTGGAAGGAGGTAATTAGGCAGGGTTAAAAAACATGGTATTGAAAAAAGATAAAATCTGACTAAAAAAAACAGACAACTTCGAACAAAAAGACACTGAAGCACTGAAACACGAGATATAACAGATTCACAGATATAACACCTGGGAGAACTTCCACTTTCTACAGGATCTGATCACAGCGTGAATTGAACCAGGAAGCTTATATGTGGGGGATGTGATTGCAGCTAAAGTTGCAAATTGCTGAATCAACTGGTGGAAAACAGCTGACCAGAAAAAAAAAATCTAATTTGAACAAATAAAGAACAGGGGCAGCCAAAGAATATAACCAAACAATAAAATAACAAAGATATGTCAAATTGCATATCTTCAAACAGCTTTTTAAAAAGTTATGTTTCAAGGTGTATAACCAATCAGAAAGAGCAGCTGACTGGGCAGCATTCTCTCTTGCTGAGCAAACAATTACATTTTAACAAGAACAAGAGCACAACCAGGCTTAGAAGGAGCAATTTTAAACTTCTGCAGTAGGTGTGCATCCCAAATTGCAGCAAAGCTCTGTCCGTGGCTTTGCAAAAGAAACGGACGCAGCTAAGGACAGAAGCCGTGGTGTCATTTTCTAAGGGTAAGTAGTGGGCCTGTCTTGATTCTTTTGATTCTTTTTGATCATTTTGCACCTCTGTGAATCATTTACGGTTGCATTGAGGGATCGGTTTCAAGATGTTTCGAGGTTTCAACTCTTTAAATACATAGTTTGGATGGCTGCTGGTTGGAGGAAAGACCCAACCCAAATTAAGGACTGGTGAACAATTCTCTTTGGGGAAAAAATAGAATATTGTTGCAGATGCAGTATGTCCAAATATTGTTAGCCAGAGTAACTAAAAGAAAACTAGAAACAAAACCTAAACTGGGCATGGATGATAACACATATTCACACACGTAAGAATCGGACAAAAGAAATCTGAAAATCAGTGCCATGATCCTGGAGGTTTGGGTTTCGTTTGTCGGGAATGGAATACACGGACCCAGAATTCGAACCAGACAAATAGGTGATGTTTAAGACAGTTTATTAACATGAGAGGCAATGGTCGGAATCGGGATGACAGGCATGATGGCAAAAAAAAAGGGTAAATCAGAGTCCGAGGTTAAAAACAGTCCTAAGTCAAAACAGGTGATCAGATGTGCGGGAATGTCCAGAGCAGAATCCGGAAGCAGAGTCAGAGAACAGATCCAAGGTCGGTAACGTGAGGACAGAACAAACAGACAGAGATCAGGCGGGCTCAGCCAGACCAGGGACAGAACAGGGTCAGGCAACAAAGGCAGGCAGTCAGATCCGAAAGGGGACAAGCAAAAACAGGCAGACGATCAGCTCAGGCAGAGGTTAGGCAAAACAGGCAGGCGATCAGAACAGGCAGGAAAACGGGCAAATCAGGGGTCTGGCTGGCTCAGATATCCGAAGGCAAATGGGGTCAGATCAACAGGCAAACAGAGAACAGAGAATGCTGGACTAGACTCACCAGTCGGCACGGTATAACAGTTTTCAAACGAATAAGACTCTAAAAACTCACCTGGCTGTGATGTAAAAAGAAAAATACGTCCCTAAAACCTAATAATAGGTTGTGCGACCATGTGGCAGCACACTTGGCCAGTGGGTCAGAGAGGATGGGGTAGGGTGCATACGCAACCTTAACAAAAGGAGCCTTAGTTAATTTCCTCTAAATATTAATATTTATAACTTACTTCCTGTGTTGAGTAAGCTCACCCTGTTTCTAGCTGACATTACAGGAATACGGTTCCCTGACTAGTTTTCACAGCATTTTCCCCTGCCCCACATCTGAGAGAATCTTTTAATTGGTTCTGTAGGAAGCCCGTTTAGTGTTAGTCACACTGAGCCTATGTGGGCTGCAGGACAGACGAACCTTCGACATCCACTCTGCCTTTAGCAAGAGTGCCTCAGCGTTACCTTTAGCAGGAGATGCTTGTCAAATCTCATCCTTGATGGCAAAAACTACCGCCAATTCCCCTTTTCAGAAATGAAAATAAGAAATGTTCACCACACTTTCTCAACGCCATAACTTCAACAGCCAGAGTTGCCCAAGTTTTATTGGGGTGGGAGCCCACAGCAGTGGTATATTTTATTTATGCTAGTTTTTTTTTTTTTTTGTGAAAGGTTTATACATACAGCTTGAAATGCTTTATATTCAATGCATGCTTAGTTATCAAACATTGCTGCATATGAAGTGTTATTAAATTAGGCAACACAAAGTCTTAGTTATCAGCATCCCTGTTTAAAAACAATGAGAAAACGATATAACAGATTGCCATATGCACTCAGTTATTGCACAATTAACCTAGTTAATGAGATACTGTATGATCTACTGCATGACTGTTGCCCAAGGACCTGAGAGGAATCTGCTTATGTGGAGAGTGCAAAAAACTTACTTTTAAAATACAAGCTAAATGAATTGAGAACTTAAAGTAGTTTTTAAAGTGCACAGCTGTTCTTGCTGTAGGGACTATCTTTGTGAACCCTTTGGACATTTTTACTTAAAGAAGAAAATCTATACAAAAAAGAACTAAAACACTGACAAATAGCTACCTGCTTATCCAAATAAGAAAAGTGTGAAATATTATGTCTTCCCTCAACAGGTTTGGGTTCATCAGAAACAGTTGTCTATGGGACAGAACAGTTTTAAACAGTCAACTGATTTCCTTGTCTTCCAGAGTTTCTTCTTTTTTCAAGTGTACTCGTTGCAGCAGGAACTCGTTGTCTTTCTAATAACTATAGTGAAACTCTGGTCAAGGTTGAGGCCAATCAGGAGCCACTCCCCATGAACTCCATGGAGCAGCTGTTCCTGCGGTCACTCATTTGTTGTTCATTCTGGAAAATATTATTTCCACAAATCCTGTGGAGGCTGGGATGCTCAGGATGTGGCTGATTATAGTCAGTTAGGCAGGTCAGCTTCTTCACAGAGAGCTACCCACCTGACAGCCACACCTTGGGACTTCTATTCATGTTCAGCATCTTCTTTGTCCCTCATAAGAATGGATTTTGCTGCGGAGCATTCATCATCAAGTTCATCCATATTGACCTCATGGATGAGGTTGAGGTTTGTGGTCACTCTCTTAAAGCTATAGTTGGTAATCCTATCTACACTTTTTGTAATGTTGGGTAAAATGGCCCTTCCATCCTGAAAGTAGTAAATACATTATGTATTCACAAAAAGGAGATTAAAAATTGTTTTCTGTGGGAGCTGCAGGCCTGTAAAAACTCAAACCAATCCAAGCCCTTTGGTCCGAAGGGCATGGAGTTTTGTTCCTGCTTTCATTCCCCTCTGTCCCTCAACTTCTAGCGGTATCGCCATATCTGTTAATTGTCCCACATGGCAATCATTCTGTGAGTCGCATGAAGCAAACCGTCTTCATGTTTATGAGAAAAAGATGAAGGCGTCAGTAGAAAGTAATAAAACCAGAGTGGATACAAGTTAAGATACCCTAGCTTTAATGTCTTCTGAAGGTCCAGGTGCTATAGGTGTGGAGAGAGATGTTGCAGAGAGAACAGCCAGTTGTCTTCTGAAGGGTTGAACCCATTGTCAACATATGAGACTGCTCTGTGCTTGATGGTGTGCTCTGATTGGAGAATATGAATCACATAGAAAGACAACCTACGTTGAAAAAAAAAATGTTTTCCAATCTGACCGTTTTTGAGCAAAGCAACAAAGCTGATTGCCCCTGAGCAGGTCCTTTGGTATTCACTTTTGACGTTCATACATTCTCATCTGTGCACAACAGATCATACTATACCCCCAAAATCTAAAAAGAAAAAGTAATCTTTTCTTATGGCCCGTTTAAGTGATTTTTTTTTCATGACTCTACACCTCAAGCAGGAATCAGTCCTGATTGGGCCTTGTGAGATTAAATATTAGCTTTCCTAAAAATGGGGTTAATCCCAATTAATTCATGATTTAACAGAGAGAGAAAATACTGTGTTACCATGACAGGTCTATCAACTTTTCTGTCATTTAATTGATGGAATAATCATTTGAAACTGCTGTTTAGTTCTAAAACGTCAGGTACCCAAAGACAACAATCCTAAGTGTGTAAATAGAAGGCCACTGGACCTCTTCTGTTGTTTTTTACTTAGGTAATAAAATTTGCTTGGTGATCTGAAACATTTAGGTGTGCAAATGAATCAAAAACAGAAGAAATCTGTAATGCAGCAAAAAAAAAAACTTTTCCACAAGATTGTATGTGAATACATTGCAAATACAATAGGAGTTATTATTGGCAAAATGAAAACCAAGTGTCGACCAAGTCATGTGATCAGGAAACACAGAATAGTATTGGCTTACTTTTGCAAATGAAACAGAGGTCAAAGGAGAAAGATTGTCTGTGACTTTTATGTTGTGTCTGTCATTTGTGTACTCCAAGTACTGAAATGTGACATGGATAATAATTTTTCATTAAAACTATGCATGAAGATGGTGAGAAGATTTTCCAGAGAATTAGAAGCATCTGCAGCACATCTTGTTAAAAATCCAAGGCCCCGCTTATTCAAGATGTTACTCAAAACCAAAAAAAAAATTAATCCTTTCAGTGAATCTTCTGAGTAATTGAATTTTTTATTTTGTAGGAAACATGAAGGTCTTTTACAAAAGGTATTTATCAAACTAAATGAGCTATAGTGCGATCTGCAGTTTGAGTAAAAGCTTCCACTTCCACAACACATTCGAAAATGGGTGCGAGTGGAAAGTTTTACAGAGTTTGCTGCGCACCTCTGCATGTTGGAGGCAGATACAGAGCCCTTTGATACAGAGCTGTCCTCAGAAAATGAAACAACACAAAACTGAGTGAACATTTTTGATAACAATGTGGCTGCTCGAGCTCAAAGGCAACAAAGAGTCGGTCGGGATTTTAATGGATGAAGATTTTTTTTTTCAGAGGCACTTGAAGTTTGTAAGGACAAGAATGAAAGCCAGAGAGAAAACGCAAAAATATGGCGAGGGTAAGAGATAGTTTTGTTGAGTCCGGGACTGACTGAGTAGATGCCAGAGAGGATAATTTGTTGTTGTCAGTCTTGATATTGGAAATGTTTTTTTGCTTCGCACTACTTTGAAATTAATAATGGCTCCCGAGTCATGTTGTGGTGGACGAACATAACACAGGATATCTTTCAGTACAGACGCTGCAAGATAACTACTGCAAATACATAATCGTGACAGGGAATCAATGGGAGTAAGTGATAGAGATGAAAGATGTTGCTGTTTTATTCTGTTGGAGTTGGGGGAAAAGTGCTCCTTCTTAAGAAGTTTAAGACTTTTTTCCTGTCACTCTTCAGCAGCCGCTGACTAACATTCGCAGTCAGTAGCGACAGCCAGGTCAACAGGGTCTAGTTGTCTTCTCCAGCTGCCCTTCAGGTGGAAAACACCTCCAGGACTAGTTTGCCTTCAGTCATTTTACTGAACTGAAGCCGTTTGTCTGGATTTGATCTTTTTATCGCTTTCTGCTCCTGCCTCTCCCAGGGCCTCTAACACCTCCAACTCTTTCTAAATTCAGCAGATGATGTGGGATTTTTAAGTGATGCTTGAAAGCAGGTGGGGGGAAAAAATCCTGCCATGTTGGTATTTCCACCGTAGTGAGCCAGTGCTGTAGGGTTCAGCAGGGGAAAAAAAATTACTCATCATTTTCAAAGCTGTGCTGTTGCTGGGTTTAGTGCCACTGAAGATCTTTAGAATGTGATATGTACAATCTGTGGTCCAGTCCAGTGATTTTGACTTCTGGTCCTCGGAAACACCTAAAAGACATGTTTTAGGTGTTTCCCTGCCTCCACATTACCTGACTTAAATAAATCGCTGATGAGGAGGCCTCAGCAGCCATTGATGGCTGCTGAGGAAGTAATGCAATCATTTGATTCAGGTGTGCTGGAGCCGAGAAACGTCTAAAACATGGAGGAGAGGTAGGTCCTGAGGACCGGAATTGAAAACTATAGGACCAGTCTGTTTAAAGGGCTGATTTTGTTTTTTTATTCTTTTGTTGTGCCTCACTTCTGTGAGAGGAAATGTGCATTGGTTGGAGTATGAAATATGGATGAATCACTGATGGAGCCTTGTGTTTTCAGACTGTAGACCAACCTCTCTCGGGACAACCCTGAAGGAGGAGAGCACATATGTTTCTGGCAGGCAGACACTTCTTCAATCTTGGATCAAAAGTGAAGTATGGTCTGTTTCTCTAAGCAACGAACAACTGAAGCAGACTCTAGCTATGTTTACATGCGCAAAATTTCGAAATCAGATTAAAATATATTCAAATTAAATAATCAGATTTTACCGTTTATATGGGCATACAATCAATTAATCCGATCATAATGTGCATTTATACGCACCTGGCTGTATTCAGTATAGAACCACTCTGACATGTACAGTGAACGCTGGAGATAGACACCAGCAACCCCCGCGACCCCACGGGGGATTAAGCGGGTCAGAAAATGGATGAGATGGATGGATGACATGTACAGTTATCAAATTCCCCTAAAATAACACAGAAGAAATACTTCCATCTAGGCAAACAAAGCAGTATTATACGAGTTTGTTTGTCATCCGAATCTGTTGCTTGATCGGTTGAGTAGTTGTCTTGCCACTGGAAGGTTGTGGGTTCAATTCCAGCTTGCCCCTGTCACATGTCACTGTGCCCCTGGGCAAGGCACTTAAACCCAAGTTGCTTACTGAGCTGTGTATCGGTGTATGAATATGTGTGTGTTAGAGAGAGTGATTGGGTGAATGTGGCTCTAGTGTGCAGTTCTTTGAGTGGTCAGTATGACTGAAAAAGCACAATATAAGTTCAGTCAATTTATCTGGAACCTCAACAGTTTTGCTTCCCGGTGTATTTACACCACTCACCAAGATGGAAACATTGCGCACATGGGCACTTGGGTCAGTTTTACCACATTCAGAGTAACTTGAGCCTGACAAGCGTTTATCTGCACTTTGATCAGGTTATCAATAGGCATAAACCACCCCTCTCATTCGGATTACATTTTCATTCTGTTTGAGCTTAATCCGATTATAATATTCTGATATGCTTGTTTACATGATGCTTTTTTATTTTCAATTGGCCCTTTATTCTGATTACTTTTGTCCTTGTAAATGTAACTAACGACAGGTGTCTGAGACCTGTCTCTGTAAGCTTTTTTGAAAAGAGTTAAACCAGACACTCAGAATAGGTTTCCCCCAGAGGGAATGGAGCTAGATCCAGTCGCGATCCAGGTTGAGAAGCCTAAAGCAGCCACATTCTGCTGACTTTACTTTATTTGGCCCCAAAACGGGACATTCCGGCTAATACGGGACAGTTGGCAACCCTACTTCCAAGACACTTCCGCCCATTGACTGTGCGCCACTGGGGTTTTGAATAAAGACTCAGTTTAGAATCAATCATCTAAAGACTGATGACTTCTAATCTGAAAAATAATTCTTTGAATTATTATTTTGTCAAATAAGGTTTTATCTACCTCTCTGATTTGCCTTTGAATAGGTCTGACTACATGTCAGTTGTATTTCCTAAATTAGTTATGGCTAATTTGACCTTATTCCAAATTCCTTTGTTCTCAAACATAAAACTGTTTGAGAACCAAATTGTTGACTGAAATATTTTTAAGTTAAAGTTACATAGCCATGTTATATGCTTATTAAAAAAGACCAAAAGCCATTTGATCATGATAAAATAAGGTGATACACACTAAGTGTCCATCCTGATAGTGTTTTGATTGTCCTTTTTGAGCCTAAATAGAACCACAGCAACAGGCGCGATGAGAAGATATAAACAGACGTGGCGCCGTCTACCGGCAGTATCGCAGAACTATCAGAAAGCCAGATGCCGACTATGAAATCACTACTAAATAATGCCGGATCGAGCCTGACCCCTCCCCAATGCCTCGCTGTAAAGCGGTAACTCGGGGTGATCGAATACCAACTGTTATTAATTAAATAACCCGATCAACAGCAACTCTAGGAGCCTCATATCAGAACACCATAGAGAAAAAAATGTCCCGTTCATAAATGGAAACAGAGACCAAGGTAAGAACTAATCGATCGATCAATGTGTTTATAATGTTGTTTGTATTTAAGACTATAGAGGCTAATGTGTCCCGACCAAACAGCTTTTGAGTGTCAGGGGTTTACATTCAAAGTCTACGTGGACGTACCTCGGGGGGCTTCGAGAGGTCCTGTCGTACATCATGGGCAGCTTGCACTGCACGTTTTGAAGCTTTCTGCACGTTTCGTGCAGCTAATTAGGTTTGACGAGCGTTAAGCGCCTCAAGGGTGGCTGAAGAAAGAGTTAAAAAATCTAAACTTTGCAGCTGGATGCGGGGTGTCAACCACTCAAAGAGACTCCGACTCTGCTTTGTAATGTAATGGGGGATTTTTTTTACTTCGGATCACTGATAAATGTTCTCACTTTAGTGTTATTCTTTAGATTTCGGTAATTATTGTTTTGTTAGTGTAATATTTACAGCTTTTGTTGTGATTCTGTGTCTTGCTCTGATTTTTGCCGCTGCCACACCTGTGTGGAGCACTATTTATACCTGGCTTCCCCAGTGTGCAGGCGCCAGATTATCAAAAAACATTGCTGTGAGTAGACCTCCCAGCGGTCCTTGACTAACTGCCTATGTGTGACTCTGATCGTCTTTGTGGATTCCTGCCTGTTTGCCTCGACCCTGTCCGACTCTCTCGTTTTAGTCTTCAGATTCTGGACAGTTACCTGTACCTGACTCATCCTCTCTGCCTAGCCTTCTCTGTTACCTCTGGCTCTCTGTGTTTGTGGAACAAGACCCATGAGCAGATTCTGGACAAAGACCTTTGGATTACCCCTATGTTACTTCTGCTTACCTCCAAATAATCATGTATGACCCTGGGCTGTCCCCGGACCATTCTCCCAGCATTAATCCATGTGTGGGATGCATCTTCGGCTTCTAAGAAGCCATCCGATACTCTACTGGAGACCAGCTTCACCTTTTGCTTCAATAAACCTTTTATTTATTTATTTATTTTAGCCCTACTTCCCTTTTCCTAAGTGGTTACTCCACTTGTCAGGCCGTCATTGTAAATAAGAACTTGTTCTAAATGACTTGCCTGCAAAAATAAAGGTATAATAAAAATCTGTTCTTTGTGTACGAGTGAATTATCGGGTCCTGAACACAAATCACTACAGTTAGACCCTGTGTATTGATCTGTGTTAATTATTGTAGTTTGAGTTGTATGAGCTGCTAGTCAAGGAGGAAGAAATATAGTTTAAATAAAGCAATGTAGTATTCTTTATGGAGATAAACTATTTGGTTTAAATGCATTACCAATGATACTGTAGCCATAACTATAAACTCTGACAACACTGTAGCATTAATTAAATTAGCCTCGGTACATGCAGATGTCGTTTTTTCTTTTTTTTTTTTTTTTTTTTTTTTACAAAATTGTGTTTATTAGTGTGATATTTCCCTCAGGAAAATAACAGGGAAGCAACAGGTCTCTGTTGTTCTCAAAAATTCATGGCTAAAAATGTTTCTTAATTATACTGCATTATCATTTATGCACTCTGAATAGAACAATTCCTGCACCAGCCACCTATAGGTAGACTTAATGAATTCAGAGTGCGGAGCCGTTTCTGCAGATGTATGCAAACTGATTACTTTTCAGAGTCTCTTGGCACTAACCTCAGCTTGTCAGAGGAAATATTCCCCAGCAAGTTCGGCTCTCGTTTTCCTTGACGGTTACTCTGAGCACTTTCTGTTAGGAGCAGTTGATGAGCTGCACTGAGAGTCGAAGCTGGAGTATGGGATATTCATTCAGCAGCAGAATGGTTACCAGAAATGGTCTCAGGATTTCTTTAAAAAAAAAAAAAACACAGCATATGTAACAGTTGCTGGAAAAAAAGCTGCACTTTCAGAAAAGGTTCTGTATTTCTATGTGTGTCTTTACATAATCAGTCAGATTTGCAAATATTGCTGTGCTTGGTAACAGGGCTAACTAACCAATAACAATGTGTTCCTCTTCAGTAAAGCATTTAATCACACCAGCCTGCTCACTAATAAAGTGAAAACTCATGTAATGACATACAAACTGCATCAAGACTTGAGTACATGTTTGCCTTACACATATAAATCCTCGCTTGACACCCAACGATTGATGATTTATTTTTATTGCTGTTATGGTATGTACAAACTATTGCCACACATGACGGAGGAAGAGGTGAAAAGGAATAAAAGGACAGGAGAGTCAGGGACAGATGATTACAGACTGTCTTCAAGTTGAGCTGCTGCATTTCTAACTGACTTTGAATGGTCAATTGACCCAGTTGGTGCCCAGCTTCAGCTGTTGGACTGATGGCATCACATTTGACCCCGGAATAATTTGGTATACAGGGAGGTTTAGGATCATTACAATGACAATAATGTCCCCAGATCCTGTAACTGCAAAAAAAGGCCAAATCATCACCATTCCAGCACAATGCTGGCAATTGATACCATTACATGGTCTTCTCCAAACATCCTACGGAGCACTATGGCCATACAGCTGTACTTTGTTCTCGTCTGCCCAAATGACATTACTGCAGATGTCTGGGGGTTCATACAGATGCATCTTTGCAAACCTAAATCAGGCTGACATGTGATATATAGAGAAATGAGGCTTCCTTATTTAACTCCATAAATAAGTCATACTTATTCAGCCGTTTTGTTACTGTTCTATCGTGAACTTTAACAAACTGAACCCTGCAGAATCTAAGGCGAGCATTGCATGGCGTGACCTCAGAGTGAATTTGTCCGGACATCTATTCCTGTAGAATGTAGAATGATGGACACCCAATTATTTGGAAACTGGACCTTCCAAGTTTCATGGGTGGCAACAGTTGCTGTTCTAAGTTCATTGCTGATGTCTTTATGTATTGACATTGAGTTAATGCAACTAACTGTCAAACTGCCTTAACATCTGTTTTTAGAGATGCTCACACCAAAAACATCTAAAGACAGTTACAAGGTCGGCTTTCTATCACCTGAGGAACATTTCCAGGATTAAAGGACTGATGTCTCAGAAGGATCTGGAAAAATTAATCCATGCGTTTATATTTAGTCGAATTGATTACTGCAACGGTGTTTTCACAGGTCTGCCTAAAAAGTGGATCAGACAGCTGCAGCTGATCCAGAACGCTGCTGCCCGCGTCCTCACTAAGACTAAGAAAGTAGAGCACATCACCCCAGTTCTAAAGTCCCTTCACTGGCTCCCTGTATCTCAGAAAATAGACTTCTCTAAAATACTTCTGTTAGTCTATAAATCCCTAAATGGCTTAACACCTAAATAGATCACAGACTTGTTATCAGTGTATCAACCTTCCAGACCACTAAGGTCTTCTGGCTCCAGCCTACTCTGCATACCTAGAACCAGAATTAAACAAGGAGAAGCAGCATTTAGTTCCTATGCTCCACTTATCTGAAACAAACTTCCAGAAAACTGTAAAAGTGCGGAAAGCCTGAGTTCTTTTAAATTAGGTTTTAAAAACACATCTGTTTAAAATTGCCTTTGACTGTTCTAGTTAAACTGTTTTACTGTTTTTAATGTTCTTCTTTGTTTCTACATTCTATCCCTACTTGCTTTTATTCTATTTTCTATCTACATTTTGTTCCTACTTGCTTTTATTTAGCTATATTTTAATCATGTACAGCACTTTGCATTGTCTTTGTACTGAATTGTGCTATATAAATAAATTTGCCTTGCCACACTTATAATACAATAATATAAGACAATAATCAATTAATCAAGGGCATTTGATTAGTAGAACCTGACTTCTGTGTTGCCTCTTAAATCCGAGGCAGCAAGGTTGTACCTCTTTTTTTGCCATGATTGCATATACAGTCACAGAAACCTTCTTTGAGCGAAGGCATACTGTCTTTCTGAACAAATCAAAAGTATCATATCAGATCTAACCTGAATTTATTTATTTTGTTTTACAATGTAGTAATAATAGGTGGCAACCTGATATTCTATCAGAATATATTTTTCCTGACTTTGCTAAACACACACACAGGCACACACACACACACACACACATTCGTTTTGTATTTCCAGCTGGAGACATGCGCTTGAGAACCAGATCGTAGTGGATAACTTCATTTATCATACATGAATGTATTTGCTTCACAACTAAAAATAAACCATCATTTTTTTTTACACTAAACACAAATCCACTTGTGTTTAAAACAGACTGGTAAATGCAATAAACAGATTGGTGTCCTCTGACATTGGGAATGGTTAGAGGTTGCAGCCCTCTTTAACTTATTCCGAGCAATCTATTTCAGCTTAAATAAACATATCTTATATAACCAAGTATTATTAGATGTAGCAAGCAGCCATCAGTAACTTTCCATCTGCCTTGCAGTGATGTTGTTGTTGTTTTCCTTGCTCCCCTAGCACAGGTGCTGGTTCCTTGGGGCATGGTTGTGTGTTATAGGTTGCCTAATCAAGAGGCTGAGCTGTGCTTGAGGGACTTTCTAAAAGTAGCACTTAGTTTGTGGGTTGCCTTTGCTGTCACGTCTGAGTTGATTGTGCCTTGCTGCTTACACAGTCTCAAGGGCTCAGCGCCAAAAAGCATTCACCTATAGGAGTCTGTGGGCGTCCTCGCTGTCTTTGTCCAGCGTTCCTCCCGGTTTTCTCCCGTTTCACATTACCTTTGACAACGTAATTCACCTGAAAGGAGGGAATTCATTACTAGAAGAGTAAGGCTGCAGAAGGTTGCAGGCTTAATTACCTCTTATAAAAGTGTGGTAGTGTAACACTGTTTCCTCAAAGACAATGTGGAAAACCCTGCTTTGTGCTGTTTAAACCTCTATTTAAAATGATGCATACATATGGTAAGCAATAGCAGTCACATGCAGTTTTGACAATAGCTGCACAGACATTGTTTTATTTTGGTTATGGTGTTGAAGATGTTTAGTTGCCCTGACTATTCCTGCTTTATTCATTGCTTTATTAAGAAATAAAAAAGCACTTAAACACAATCTGTCTCATTAGTGCAGTTGCAATTGTGGAATTAAACCACATGTTCTTTCCACCCTATGTGCAAAAACTCTTCAAAGAAGTAAATATTGTTTTGCATTAGCGTAATCTGACATTTAATTAATTGGAAAAAATCCAATCTTTGATTTGACCACAATTGTAGAGTAGGGGGGAAACAAGTCCTATTTACCCGATTTGAAGGAGATGTAGGACCCAAGCACAGACAAAGGTCAGGCAAGGTTCCCTCTAAATGGATTTTAATGACAAATAAAGCAATTTACAGGAGGGGATGCAGAGGACAAAATGCACAGGGGAGTTCTATGGTGACTGTGAGAAAACTAGGTGTAAAAACACTGGGACAAGAAACAGGTGAGTCTGATAAATGATTGTGGAAGAGCTGTTAGGGGAGCGTGAACTGAGGCATTAAGACATAATGGCTGGGGAATTGACACAGAAACAAAACAAACCGTACAAAGGAACACAGGAGACATGACTGAACAAGATGAGATCAGAAAAAAAGACAAGGATGACACAACAGCCACAAAACAGAACACAAGAGTAGTAAAGGATATGCTAAAAACACATCCATAATGGCACCTCAGTCAAAACAAAAGTCACACGTTTTATGATTATGACTGCTGAAATAAATGTTGTTTACAAAATCCTCCTACAATTACTAGAAACTCAAATAATTCCTATAAACAATATATCACCAAAGCATTTTTAATGTATACTTATCTTCCTCAGGTTTTTTAAAGCTTCCTTAAATGTTTGAATTAGTAATCCATTATTTTCTGTTTCTTTGGTGCCTAAGTATGCTATGGCACAGGCTGCCACTCGGCTCCTCAAGCTTTTGCCATCTGTTTTTGTGAAGATGTTTGTAAAATCATACATATGTTATTCCTCCACCATTAAGTGTGGAGAGGGCCGAGTGACCTCTGATGGTTTGCAGCCAATATCTCTATAGTGAAGCTTTCTTTGATTTTTCTTAAGTTTCTGGTGGTATGCAGTAATGGATCGGATTTTAAAAAGAAAGAAATTATGGACAGAAAATCAGTTCCCTGTATTCATTAACATCTCCTTCAAGTGTGCTTTTCTGCTGAAGGAGGAGGAGGGCATAGGGCTGTCCAGAGCTAATCGAGTTCTTGGCTTAGCAGATTGCTGAAATATTGGATCCATGTCGAAGAAGAAAGCCCAGAGAAACAACCTTTAAAGTCCCCAGCCCAACTTTTCAACAAAAGGAGAGGCCACTGTTTATAACTGATGGACCGCTTTTCTGCAAGTTCTTGTAGAATCTCAATCATTTTTAATGCCTCAGAATCACCAAAGTCTGTATAGTATTATGTTTAGCAAGGTGACAGTCTTTCCAATCATTCCTGCTCTTTCCACTTTTGTCACATCTTTACCAGGTTTGCTAGGGAAGGTACCGTTGTCTATTCCTCTGGGTTTGCATCTATAGAGAGTAATTTAGCATTTTAATGCAAAGTTAAATTCAAACACAAATTACAATAAACGTCAAAAATGAGCGTTGTCACATCCTTCCTGACAAACTTATACTAACTAACTGGGATATATTTTACAGTTTATTTCTTACATTGATTCCGCTCATATGCAGGTTAGCCATAGACAAGCGAGCTATTTCTTATATATACACACGAGTTATGCATTAAACTTTTCCAGGTTGTTAAAAGACTAGACTGCAGATACAAACTCTGAGCAATCTATTGTTTAACTTTGCAGTCATCATGTTGCTGTCTGGGCAGTTATTACAGCTCTTCATTTTTTAAGACATGTGGTACAGCATTGTGAAAAAGTGTTTATTTAATGAAAGATTTCTCTTTATTGTTTTAAGCTTAACTGTTTCAGACCATGAAAAATGATTTTTTTTATCAAAGGTAACCCGAGTAAAGGAAAAATGCAGTTTTCATAGGATTATTGTAATTGTCACCTAAACCTGATAATCAGTTGCGCCATTCTTGGTGAAAACAATTCCCATTAAGTTATTGCGACGGCTGGGAATACTTTCTTCATCGCTGCAGTCAATTTTGTGGATTTTTTTTACAGGATTGTTTTACAGCCACATTGGAAGGTTGTAGTTCATGAATGGCACAAAATGTCCGGCCCTTTCATTAATTCAGAGATATGCTTTGAAACACTGTCGCATATGCCTGTGCAAATTCTCAGTTATCTGGGGCATCGCAACAGCAAACAGACTTAAATTGGAAGCACCCAACTTTCGCTCAGTTCCTTCTGAAAACGTTTCCACACCTATCCAGGAGTCTTTTTCAGTTGTGGTGTCTTGCACTGAGCAACCTACAGTTGTAGCGCTGATGTTTTTAAGGACATGGAGGCTCATCCTCCTAGGTGCGTTTTAAGTCAGATGCAAATCAATGACCCACCATCACTGTCCTGGGTCGTTAAGCTATTGCTTGGTGTGAGTGGAGTACTTGGTCACCTGAATCATGACGAGATGCTGATGTAATTTCTCTGGAACATTTTGGAGGACCGAGCTGTAAACACTGAGGAGTTGGAAGCTCAATCCTCCCCCTCTGTTTAGTGATGGCTTTTGTCTTTGGACCAAGATGGCTTCTTTCATCCCTCTTTCAAACATTTGTTCTCCCTGTCCAAAATCTGGACATCATTGTCGTCAAAATAATGCCCTTTGTTCTTGAGGTGCAGGTGGACTACTGAATCCTGCCCCAAGTTGCTGGCCCTCCTGTGCTGCTCCAGGCGTTTATGTAGCTGTTGTTTAGTTTCCCGATGTAGGAGTCTGTATTGGACCGCAGACACAACGCCGCTCAGCTGTGGTTTGGCTGTTCTGTCTTTGGGGTGAACCAGTTTTTGTCTGAGAGTGTTAGTAGGTTTGAAATTTGCATAACCCAAGTGTGCTTGAGCTTCAGCTCACAAACCCAAAGTTGGAAACAGTTTAATGATCACATTAGGTTTTTTTTTTCCTACAGATGGTTCCATCAGTCATGGAAACTCTTCCCGAACCTCCTGAATGAGCAAACTCACCCCACACAATCACCCCCATGGTTAACCGCTGGCATGATGTTGTTTTTCCTAAAGTACTGCGTGAGTATGCACACCTTTGTAAAAGTTCCCCTTTTTGTTCATCTACAGAATATATCCTCAAGAGTCTTGGGGCTCATTAAGATGTTTTCATGGGTAATGTGACATGGGCCTTTGCGTTATTTCTACCTAGCAGGGTTATACACCTTTGAACTCTCTCTTGGTGCCATTTTTGCCTAGGCTCTTTCCTATATAGTTGAATCATAAACAGTGACCTTAAGTGCGATGAGTAAGGTGTGCAGAATTTTAGATGTTCTAGGTTCTGTTGCCACTTCTTGGGGGACTTTTGTTTGTAATTTTGGTTGGCAGGCCACTTTTCTCCGAATGTGCCTAAAGGCTTCGCTGTGCTTCACTGGAGTTTCAAAGCCTTATAAATGGCTTGAAATTCTTTCCAGACTGATAGAAGATACAAGACGATAAAACTACTATGTCATTTGTTTTTTAATTTCTTTAGATCGGGGCTTAATGTTTTGCTCTTAACGTTCTTCTATGCTCCTTCATGTTGTCAGACAGGTTTTATTGAACAGATTTTGTGTTTCTA